>NW_028134460.1:0-73539 GCF_964662115.1 Mustela nivalis | reverse complement strand
GCACCCATCAGAACAAATCCCGTCTCCACAAGGAAACCTGTGCTTGGGAGCTATGTAAAAGCTTAGGAGAATACTTCAGGGTCCCGAATCAACCGCCCCATTCCAAGGCCATCATGGACACAAACACACATTAGGCCCCATCCTCAGGAAAGTCCATTTCAACTCAGCCACCCCGGTTGCTCCCACATAGCCATCCGATCTCAACTGTCTTGTTGCTAGGAGACAATTGGAATGCAAGGCGGCTTCCCTGGCATCCATCCTCCAAGGGTGCTCTGGAGTCATTCCATATGGGATGTCCTGGACCTGCCCAACAGGTGTCAATTGTCCAGCAGAAGGAATCCTTGAAGGGGGCATCCCACAACTCCCAACGTGGGAAAACCTTCATAGACTTGAGATTTTGCTCCGTTCAAGAAGGGGCAATCCTGCACACAAACTCCAACCTGAGCCAACGTCTAATCCTCGCCGTGACTTCAGATGCCTAAGATATTGGTTCAGATCTGCAAGGGGTACCTGCCGTGCCCTCGGCCCGAAGCCCAAGTCTAGCTTGTGTTCTCAGACTTCTGTCCTCACCCTCCTGGCCTAGAAGCCCTCAAGTTTGGCATTTCCGGACCCACAATACAGTACTCTTCCTGCCCTCTAGAAAAAATATCTTGCCTAATGAGCTGCCCAGGCACCTCAATGAGGATAATCATACACGGCACTCGACTGTACCCAAATTATATAGTGTAACCTGAGCTCTAATGCACTCTCTGACACAAACTGAGCCCAAACCTCCTGACCAACACCCAGCCAGCTGACCGCACAGTGAGCACATCAGACCCGCCATGGCCTAGGTCATCATCTCATCCCAATTGCGGTTTTCAGGCTTCAGAACTAGACCTTATCTCGAAACACTGCCCAGGGTTGAATATGTTGCAGAAATCAGAACTCCTTCCCCATGGCAAGAGACCTTGTGATTGGCATGTTGTCCAAAGTTCAGTGTAGTTGAAACCAGTGTGGCCCATGAGGCCCCGCCCATGCTCACAGGCCAAATTGGTCACAAACACACATTGTGGCCCTCAGCCTGAGCCGAGTCCTCAAGTAAGGCCTCTCAGTGTCTGGATGAAGAGAAAGCTATTGGGCCTGACATGCCCCTAGGCTCCAATTTTTAACCATAGTTTGGGTTGTCCCTTCACTCTTCCCCAGGGCTCTGCTTTGGAATTCTTCTTTGTTTGGGACACGTTAGATAACAAACCCGAAAGGAGACATCCATCCCACAGATTGACAGAAAACAAATGGGACCGGGCCAAATCCACAGAGAGGAAGATTCATCCATGGCGCATGAGGCCTCCACACATACCACGGCATTCGTTGAATCAAAATCCAGAGACAAAAGCCTGAGCAAGGGCCTCAGACTCTATCTTCATTTCTTGAAGAGTTCTTCTCATGGTTTGTAGATTGGGCCTGCCATACCTACGTCCCCATGCTTAAGCTGAGTTTGTGTTTTCAGACTTCTGTCCTCAAAGTCATGAGCCACACCCCTACAGGCTGGGGCCCCTGGAGCCACAAATAGGACTGTGCCTACCCAATCCATGAGACTTCTGCCCATTCCATTTTCCAAAATCGTACAAATTAGGAGTAACCTCCAAATTCCGAGGCCATCTCAATTGTGTAGGTCTCCGGGGAAAAACAAGGGCGGTGTGATACCAGCTGAGCACCTACCTCCACTCATACCATAGATGGATATACCCAGAGAAGAAGATTGAACCAGACAGTACGCTAGGCCATAATCGGATCCATTGCTTTGGTTTACAGGCATGTCTCCTCAAAATCCTGGATTCCAATACAAGCATAAGTGGTTTGCTGAGGCACCCATCAGAACAAATCTCGTCTCCACAAGGAAACTTGTGCATGGGATCTATGTCAAAAGCTTAGGAGAATACTTCAGGGTCCCGGTGCCACAGCCCCATTCCAAGGCCCTCATGGACACAAACACACATTAGGCCCCATTCTCAGGAAAGTCTATTTCAACTAAGCCACCCCGGTTGCTCCCGCAGAGTCATCCGATCTCAACTGTATTGTTGCTAGGAGACAATTGGAATGCGAGGCTGGCTTCCCTGGCATCCATCTTCCAATGGTGCTCTGGAGTTAATCCATATGGGATGTCCTGGAGCTGCCCAGCATGTCTCAATTGTCCCCCAAAAGGAATCCTTGAAGGGGGCATCCCACAACTCCCAACATGGGAAAACCTCCATGGCCTTGAGATTCCGCTCCGTTAAAAAGGGGCAGTCATGCACAGAAACTCCAACCTGAGCCAACGTCTGATCCTCGCCGTGACTTCAGATGTATGAGATATTGGTTCAGATCTGCAGGGGGTACCTGCCGTGCCCTCGGCCTGATGTCCAAGTCAACTTGTGTTCTCAAACTTTTGTCCTCACACTCCTGGCCGAGAAGACCGCAAGTTTGGCAATTCCGGACCCACAATGCAGCACTCTGCCTGCACTCTAGATAAAATATCTTTCCTAATAGGCTGCCCAGGCACCTCAAATTTGGATAAACCTACACGGCACTCGACTGTACCCAAATTATATAGTCTAACCTGAGCTCTAATGCACTCTCTGACAAAACCTGAGCCTGAACCTCCAGATCAACATCCAGGCAGCTGACCACACACTGAGCACATCAGACCCGCCATGGGCTTATGTCATCATCTCTACCCAACTGCGGTTTTCAGGCTTCAGAACCTAGACCTTATCTCCAACCACTGCCCAGGGTTGAAAATGATGCAGAAATCACACCTTCCCCATGGAAAGAGACCTGTGATTGGCATGTTGTCCAAAGTCCCGTGTAGTTGAAATCAGTGTGGCCCATGAGGCCCCGCCCATGCTCGCGGGCCACATTGGTCATAAACACACATTGTGACCCTCAGCCTGAGCCGAGTCCTCAAGTAAGTCCTCTCAGTGGCTGGATGAAGAGACAGCATATTGGGCGTGCCATGCCCCTAGGCCCCAATTTTTAACCCTAGTTTGGGTTGTCCCTTCACTCTTCCCCAAGGCTCTGCTTTGGAATTCCTCTTTTGGTGGGACACCTGAGGTAATAAACCTGAAAGGAGACCTCCCATCCCACAGATTGACGAAAAACAATTGGGACCGGGGCATATACACAGAGAGGAAGATTCATCCATGACCCATGAGGTCTCCCCACATTCCACGGCCACCGTTGATACAAAATCCAGAGACAAAATCCTGAGCAAGCGCCTAAGACTCGCTCTTTCTTCATTTCCTGAAAAGTTCTTCTCATGGTTAGTATATTGGGCCTGCCATACCTACGTCCCCAAACCTAAGCTGAGTTTGTGTATTCTTACTTCAGTCCTCAAAGTCCTGGGCCACACAACCTCCAGGCTGGGGCCCCTGGAGCCACACATTAGGTCTGTGCCTACCAAATACATAGGAATTCTGCCCACTCCATTTTCAAAAATCGTACAAATTAGGAGAACTCTCCAAATTCCTCGAGGCCATTTCAATAATGTAGGTCTCCGGGGACAAACAAGGGCGGTCTGACACCACTGAGCATCTCCCTCCACTCATACCATAGTGGATGTCCCCAGAGAAGAAGATTGAACCAGACAGGACCCTAGGACATAAACGGATCCATTGCTTTGGTTTACAGGCATGTCTCCTCAAAAGTCTGGATTCCATGACCAGCTTAGGGGTTTTTCTGAGGCACCCATCAGAACAAATCTCGTCTCCACTAGGAAACTTGTGCATGGGAACTATATCAAAAGCTTAGGAGAACACTTCATGGTCCCGGTGCCACTGCCCTATTCCAAGGCCCTCATGGACACAAACAAACTTTAGGCCCCATTCTCAGGAAAGTCCATTTCAACTCAGCCACCCCGGTTGCTCCGGCAGAGCCATCCGATCTCAAGTGTCTTGTTGCTAGGAGACAATTAGAATGCGAGGCAGGCTTCCCTGGCATCCATCCTTGAACGGTGCTCTGGATTCGTTCCATATCGGATGTCCTGGAGCTGCCCAACATGTCTCAATTGTCCCGAAGAAGGAATACTTGAAGGGGGTATCCCACAACTCCCAAAGTGGGAAAACCTCCATGGCCTTGAGATTCCGCTCCGTTCATGAAGGGGCAGTCATGCACCCGATACTCCAAACTGAGCCAACGTCTGATCCTCGCCGTGACTTCAGATGCATGAGATATTGTTTCAGATCTGCAGGAGTACCTGCCGTGCCCTGGCCGAAGGCCAATCTAGCTTGTGTTCTCAGACTTCTGTCCTCACACTCCTGGCCCAGAAGACCTCACGTTTGGCAATTCCAAACCCACAATGCAGCACTCTGTCTGTCCTCTAGAAAAAAATACTTTGCCTAATGAGCTGCCCAGGTACCTCAAATGAGGATAAACCTACACGGCACTCGACTATACCCAAATTATATAGTCTAACCTGAGCACTAATGCACTCTCTGACACAACCTGAGCCCGAACCTCCTGACCAACACCCAGGCAGCTGACCGCACAGTGAGCACATCAGACCCACCAAGGCCTTAGGTCGTCATCTATTCCCATTTGCGGTTTTCATGCTTCAGAACCTACACCATATCGCCAACCACTGCCCAGGGTTGAAAATGATGCAGAAATCAGAACTCTTTCTCCATGGCAAGAGAGCTTGTGCTTGGAATGTTGTCCAAAGTTCAGTGTCGTTGAAACCAATGTGGCCCATGAGACCCCGCCCATGATTGCGGGCCACTATGGTCACAAACACACATTGTGACCCTCAGCCTGAGCCCAGTCCTCAAGTAAGGCCTCTCAGTGGCTGGATGAAGAGACAGCATATAGGTCCTGCCATGCCCCAAGCCACAATTTTTAACCATAGTTTGGGTTGTCCCTCCACTGTTCCCCAGGGCTCTGCTTTGGAATTCCTTTTTGGTTGGGACACCTGAGGTATCAAACCTGAAAGGAGACCTCCCATCCCAGAGATTGATGAAAAAGAATTCTGACCTGACCAAATCCACAGAGAGGAAGATTTGTCCATGGCCCATGAGGCCTCCCCACTTTCCACGGCCATCGTTGATTCAAAATCCATAGACAAAATCCTGAGCAAGCGCCTCTGACTCGCTCTTTCTTCATACCCTGAAGAGTTCTTCTCATGGGTTTTTAAATTGGGCCTGCCATATCTACGTCCCAAACCTAAGCCGAGATTGTATTTTCAGGTTTCTTTCCTCAAAGTCCTGGGGCACACCCTCCCGGCAGGAACCCCTGGAGCCACACATTAGACTGTGCCTACCCAATCCATGGGAATTCTGCCCATTCCATTGTCCAGAATCGTACAAATCAGGAGATCCCTCCAAAGTCCCGGAGGCCATCCCAATATTGTAGGTCTCCTGGGACAAACAAGGGCGGTCTGAAAGCAGCTGAGCATCTACCTCCACTCATATCATAGATGGATGTCCCCAGAGAAGAAGATTGAACAAGACAGGAACCTAGGCCATAATCGGATCCATTGCTTTGGTTTACAGTCATGTCTCCTCAAAAGCCTGGATTCCAATACAAGCATAGGGGGTTTCCTGAGGCACCCATCAGAACAAATCTCAACTCCACAAGGTAACTTGTGCTTGGGAGCTATGTCAAAAGCTTAGGAGAACAATTCAGGGTCCCGGTGCCACCACCCCATTCCAAGGCCCTCATGGACACAAACACACATTAGGCCCAATCCTCAGGAAAGTCCATTTCAACTCAGCCACCCCGGTTGCTCCCGCAGAGCTATCTGATCTCAACTGTCTTGTTGTTAGGAGAAAATTGTAATGCGAGGCAGGCTTCCCTGGCATCCATCCTCGAACGGTGCTCTCGAGTCATTCCATATTGGATATCCTGGAGGTGCCCAACAGGTCTCAATTGTCCCGCAGAAGGAATCCTTAAAGGGGGCATCCCAAAACTCCCAACGTGGGAAAACCTCCATGGCCTTGAGATTCTGCTCCGTTCATGAAGGGGAAGTCATGCACAGAAACTCCAACCTGAGCCATCGTCTGATCCTCGCTGATACTTCAGATACTTGAGATATTAGTTCAGATCTGCAGAGGGTAACTGCCATGCCATCGGCCTGAAGCCCAAGTCTAGCTTGTATTCTCAGACTTCTGTCCTCACGCTCCTGACCTAGAAGTCCTCAAGTTTGGCAATTCTGGACCCACAATGCAGCACTCTGCCTGCCCTCAAAAAAAAATATCTTGCCTAATGAGCTGCCCAGGCACCTCAAATGAGCATAAACCTACACGGCACTCGACTGTACCCAAATAATATAGTCTACCCTGACCACTAATGTACTCTCTGACACAACCTGAGCGCAAACCTCCTGACCAACACCCAGGCAGCTGACTGCACAGTGAGCATATCAGACCCGCCATGTCCTTATGTCGTCATCTATACCCAACTGCGGATTTCAGGCTTTAGAACCTAGACCTTATCTCCAACCACTGCCCAGGGTTGAAAATGATGCAGAAATCAGAACTCTTTTCCCATGGCAAGAGAGCTTGTGCTTGGAATGTTGTCCAAAGTTCAGTGTATTTGAAACCAGTGCGGCCCATTAGGCCCCGCCCATGCTCACGGGCCACATTGGTCACAAACACACATTTTGACCCTCAGCCTGAGCCCAGTACTCAAGTAAGGCCTCTCAGTGGCTAGATGAAGAGAGAGCATATTGGGCCTGCCATGCCACTAGGCCCCAATTTTAACTATAATTTGGGTTGTCCCTTCACTCTTCCCCAAGGCTCTGCTTTGGAATTCCTCTTTGTTTGGGACACCTAAGGTAACAAACCGGAAAGGAGACCTCCCATCCCACAGCTTGACGAAAAACAATTGGGACTGGGCCAAATCCACACAGAGGAAGATTCGTCCATGGCCCATGAGGCCTCCCCACAGTTCACGGCCATCGTTGATATAAAATCCAGAGACAAAAGCCTGAGCAAGCACCTCAAACTCGCTCTTTCTTCATATCCTGAAGAGTTCTTCTCATGGATTGTAGATTGGGCCTGCCCTACCTACGTCCCCAAACCTAAGCTGAGTTTCTGTTTTCAGATTCTGTCCTCAAAGTCCTGGGCCACACACCCTCCAGGCTGGGGCCCTTGGAGCCACACATTAGGACTGTACCTACCCGATCCATGGGAATTCAGCCCATTCCACTGTCCAAAATCGTACAAATTTGGACAACACTCCAAAGTCCCCGAGGCCATCCCAATAGTGTAGGATTCCAGGAAAAACAAGGGCGGTCTGACACCAGCTGAGCATCTACCTCCACTCATACCATAGATAGATGTTCCCAGAGAAGAATATTGAACCAGACTGGACCCTAGGCCTTAATCGGATCCATTGCTTTGGTTTACAGGCATGTCTCCTCAAAAGCCTGGATTCCAATCAGTATAGTGGGTTTTCTGAGCCACCCATCAGAACAAATCTCGTCTCCACAAGGAAACTTGTGCATGGGAGATATGTCAAAAGCTTAGGAGAATACTTCAGTGTCCTGGTGCCACCGCCCCATTCCAAGGCCCTCATGGACACACACACACACATTAGGCCCCATCCTCAGGAAAGTCCATTTCAATTCAGGCACCCCGGTTGCTCTCACAGAGCTATCCGATCTCAACTGTCTTGTTGCTAGGATAAATTGGAATGAGAGGCTGCCTTTCCTGGCATCCATTCTCGAACGGCGCTCTGGAGTCATTCCATATGGGATGTCCTGGAGCTCCCCAACAGGTCTCAAATGTCGCACAGGAGGAATCCTTAAAGGGGGAATCACACAACTCACAACGTGGGAAAACCTCCATGGCCTTGAGATTCCGCTCCGTTCATGATGGGGCAGTCATGCACAGAAACTCCAACCTGAGCCAACGTCTGATCCTCGCCATTACTTCAGATACTTGAGATATTAGTTCAGATCTGCAGGGGGTACCTACCGTGCCCTCGGCCTGAAGCCCAAGTCTAGCTTGTATTCTCAAACTTCTGTCCTCACACTCCTGACCTAGAAGTCCTCAAGTTTGTATATTCCGGACCCACAATGCAGCACTCTGCCTGCCCTCAAAAAAAAATATCTTGCCTAATGAGCTGCCCAGGCACCTCAAATGAGCATAAACCTACAGGGCACTCGACTGTACCCAAATTATATAGTCTAACCTGACCACTAATGTACTCTCTGACACAACGTGAGCGCAAACCTCCTAACCAACACCCAGGCAGCTGACCGCACAGTGAGCATATCAGACCCGCCATGGCCTTATGTCGTCATCTATACCCAACTGCAGTTTTCTGCCTTCAGAACCTACACCTTATCTCCAACCACTGCCCAGGGTTGAAAATGATGCAGAAATCAGAACTCTTTATCCATGGCAAGAGAGCTTGTGCTTGGAATGTTATCCAAAGTTCAGTGTAGTTGAAACCAGTGTGGCCCATGAGACCCCGCCCATGATCGCGGGTCACATTGGTCACAAACACAGCCTGAGCCCAGTCCTCAAGTAAGGCCTCTCAGTGGCTGGATGAAGAGACAGCATATAGGGCCTGCCATGCCCCTAGCCACAATTTTTAACCATAGTTTGGGTTGTCCCTTCACTCTTCCCCAGGGCTCTGCTTTGGAATTCCACTTTGGTTGGGACACCTGAGGTAACAAACCTGAAAGGAGACCTCCCATCCCACAGATTGATGAAAAAGAATTCGGACCGGACCAAATCCACAGAGAGGAAGATTCATCCATGGCCCATGAGGCCTCCAACATTCCACGGCCATCGTTGATAAAAAATCCAGAGACAAAATCCTGAGCAAGCACCTCTGACTCGCTCTTTTTCATATTCTGAAGAGTTCTTCTCATGGGTTTTTAGTTTGGGCCTGCCATACCTTCGTCCCAAACCTAAGCCGAGTTTGTGTTTTCAGATTTCCGTCCTCAAAGACCTGGGGCAAACCCTCCCGGCTGGAGCCTCTGGAGCCACACATTAGACTGTGCCTACCAATCCATGGGAATTCTGCCCATACCATTGCCAAGAATCGTACAAATCAGGAGATCCCTCCAATGTCCCAAAGGCCATCCCAATAGTGTAGGTCTCCTGGGACAAACAAGGGCAGTCTGACAGCAGCTGAGCATCTACATCCACTCATATTATAGATGGATGTCCCCAGAGAAGAAGATTGAACCAGACAGGACCCTAGGCAATAATCGGATACATTGCTTTGGTTTACAGTCATGTCTCCTCAAAAGCCTGGATTCCAATACGAGCATAGGGGGTTTCCTGAGGCACCCATCAGAACAAATCTCGCCTCTACAAGGAAACTTGTCCATGGGAGCTATGTCAAAGCTTAGGAGAATACTTCAGGTTCCTGGTGCCACCGCCCCATTCCAAGGCCCTCATGGACACAAACACACATTAGGCCCCATCCTCAGGAAAGTCCATTTCAACTCAGCCACCCCGGTTGCTCCCGCAGAGCTATCCGATCTCAACTGCCTGTTGTTAGGAAAAAATTGGAATGCGAGGCTGGCTTCCCTGGCATCCATCCTCGAACGGTGCTCTGGAGTCATTCCATATTGGATATCCTGGAGCTGCCCAACAGGTCTCAATTGTCTCGCAGAAGGAATCCTTGAAGGGGGCATCCCAGAACTCCCAACGTGGGAAAACCTACATGGCCTTGAGATTCCATTCCGTTCATGAAGGGGCAGTCATGCACAGAAACTCCAACCTGAGCCAAAGTCTGATCCTCGCCATTACTTCAGATACTTGAGATATTAGTTCAGATCTGCAGGGGGACCTACCGTGCCCTCGGCCTGAAGCCCAAGTCTAGCTTGTATTCTCAAACTTCTGTCCTCACACTCCTGACCTAGAAGTCCTCAAGTTTGTATATTCCGGACCCACAATGCAGCACTCTGCCTGCCCTCTAGAAAAAATATCTTGCCTAATGAGCTGCCTGGACACCTCAAATGAGGATAAACCTACACGGCACTCGACTGTACCCACATTATATAGTCTAACCTGAACACTAATGCACTGTCTGACACAACCTAGCCCGACCTCCTGACCCACACCCAGGCAGCTGACCGCACAGTGAGCACATCAGACCCGTCATGGCCTTAGGTTGTCATCTCTTCCCAACTGCCGTTTTCATGCTTCAGAACCTCGACCTTATCTCCAACCACTGCCCAGGGTTGAAAATGATGCAGAAATCAGAACACCTTCCCCATGGCAAGAGACCTTGTGATTGGCATCTTGTCCAAAGTTCAGTGTAGTTGAAACCAGTGTAGCCCATGAGGCCCCGGCCATGCTCGTGGGCCACATTGGTCACAAACATACATTGTGACTCTCAGCCTGAGCCCAGTCTTCAAGTAAGACCTCTCAGTGGCTGGATAAAGAGACAGCATATTGGGCCTGCCATGCCCCTAGGCCCCAATTTTAACCATAGTTTGGGTTGTCCCTTCACTCATCCCTAGGGCTCTGCTTTGGATTTCCTCTTTGGTTGTTACACTTGAGGTAACCAATCTTAAAGGAGACCTCCCATCCCACAGCTTGACGAAAAACAATTGGGACCAGAACAAATCCACAGAGAGGAAGATTCATCCATGGCCCATGAGGCCTCCCCACATTCGACGGCCATCGTTGATACAAAATCCAGAGACGAAAGCCTGAGCAAGCGCCTCAGATTAATTCTTTCTTCATATCCTGAAGAGTTCTTCTCATGGTTTGTAGATTGGGCCTGCCATACCCACGTCCCCAAACATATGCTGAGTTTGTGTTTCAGACTTCTGTCCTCAAAGTCCTGGGCCAAACACCCTCCTGGCTGGGGCCCCTAGAGCCACTAATTAGGACTGTGTCTACCCAATCCATGGGAATTCTGCCCATTCCATTGTTGAAATCGTACAAATTAGGAGAACCCCCCAAAATCCCCGAGGCCATCCCAATAGTATAGGTCTCTGGGGACAAAAAAGGGCGGTCTGTCAGCAGCTGAGAATCTACCTCCACTCATACCATAGATGGATGTCCCCAGAGAAGAAGATTGAACCATACAGGACCCTAGGCCATAATCGCATCCATTGCTTTGGTTTACAGGCATGTCTCCTCAAAAGCCTGGATTCCAATACCAGCATAAGGGGTTTCCAAGCACCCATCAGAACAATTATCCTCTCCACAAGGAAACTTGTGCATGGGAGCTATGCCAAAAGCTTAGGAGAATACTTCAGGGTCCCGATGCCACCGCCCTATTCCAAGACCCTCATGGACACAAACACACATTAGGTCCCATCATCAGGAAAGTCCATTTCAACTCAGCCACCCCGGTTGCTCGCCCAGAGCCATCTGATCTCAACTGTCTTGTTGCTAGGAGACAATTGTAATGGGATGCGGCTACCCTGGCATCCATCCTCGAAAGGTGCTCTGGAGTCATTCCAAATGGGATATCCTGGAGCTGCTCAACAGGTCTCAAATGACCCACAGATATAATTCTTAAAAGGGGCATCCCACAACTCCCAACGTGGGAAAACCTCCATGGCCTTGAGATTCCGCTCCGTTCATGAAGGGGCAGTCATGCACAGAAACTCCAACCTGAGCCAACGTCTGTTCCTCGCGGTGACTTCAGATGCATGAGATATTGGTTCAGATATGCAGGGGGTACCTGCCGTGCCCTCGCCCTGAAGCCCAAGTCTAGCTTGTGTTCTCAGACTTCTGTCCTCACACTCCTGGCCCAGAAGCCCTCAAGTTTGGCAATTCCGGACCCACAATGCAGCACTCTGCCTGCACTCTATGAAAAATATCTTGCCTAATGAGCTGCCCAGGCACCTCAAAAGAGGATAAACCTACACGGCACTCGACTGTACCCAAATTATATAGTCTAACCTGAACACTAATGCACTGTCTGACACAACCTGAGCCCGAACCTCCTGACCAACACTCAGGCAGCTGACCGCACAGTGAGCACATCAGACTTGCCATGGCCTTCGGTCGTCATCCCTTCCCAACTGCGGTTTTCAGGTTTCAGAACCTAGACCTTATCTCCAACCACTGCCCAGGGTTGAAAATGATGCAGAAATCAGAACTCCTTCCCCATGGCAAGAAACCTTGTTATTGGCATGTTGTCCAAAGTTCAGTGAAGTTGAAACCAGTGTGGCCCATGAGGCCCCGCCCATGCTCGTGGGCTACATTGATCATAAACACACATTGTGACCCTCAGCTTTAGACCTGTCCTCAATTAAGGGCTCTCAGAAGCTGGATGTATAGACAGCATATTGGGCCTGCCATGCCACTAGGCCCCAATTTTTAACCATAGATTGGCTTGTCCCTTCACTCTTCCTGTTGGCTCTGCTTTGGAATGCCTCTTTTGTTGGGACACCTGAGGTAACAAACCTGAAAGGAGACCCCCCATCCCACAGCTTGACGAAAAACAATTGGGACCGGGCCAAATCCACAGAGAGGAAGATTCGTCCATGGCCCATGAGACCTCCCCACATTCCACGGCCATCGTTGATACAAAATCCAGATACAAAAGCATGAGCAAGCGCCTCAGATTTGGTCTTTCTTAATATCATGAGGAGTTCTTCTAATGGTTTGTAGATTGGGCCACCCATACGTACGTCCCCAACCTATGCTGAGTTTGTGTTTTCAGACTTCTGTCCTCAAAGTCCTGGGTCACACACCCTCCAGGCTGGGGCCCCTGGAGCCACTCATTAGGACTGTTCCTAACCAATCCAGGGAATTCTGCACATTCCATTGTCTAAAATCGTACAAAATAAGAGGACCCTACAAATTCCTGAGTCCCTGCTTATAGTGTAGGTCTCCCGGGACAAACAAGGGGGATCTGACACCAGCTGAGCATCTACCTCCACTCATATCATAGATGGATGTCCCCAGAGTTAAAGATTGAACCAGACAGGGCCTAGGGCATAATCGGATCCATTGCTTTGGTTTACAGGCATATCACCTCAAAAGCCTGGATTCCAATACGAGCATAGGGGGTATCCTGAGGCACCCATCAGAAAAATCTCGTCTCCACAAGGAAACTTGTGCATGGGAGCTATGTCAAAAGCTTAGAAGAATACTTCAGGGTCCTGGTGCCCCCTCCCCATTCCAAGGCCCTCATTTTCACAAACACACATTAGGCCCCATCCTCAGGAAGACCATTTCAACTGGGCCAATCGGTTACTCATGCATAGCCATCCGATCTCAACTCTCTTGTTGCTAGGAGACAATTGGAATGCGAGGCGGGCTTCCCTGGCATCCATCCTCCAATGGGGCTCTGGCGTCATTCCATATGGGATATCCTGGAGCTCCCAACAGGTCTCTATTGTCCCGCAGAAGGAATCCTTGAGGAGGCTTCCCACAACTCCCAACGTGGGGAAAACCTCCATGGCCTTGAGATTCCGCTTCGTTCATGAAGGGGCAGTCATGCACAGAAATTCCAACCTGAGCCAACGTCTGATCTTCGCCGTGACTTCAGATGCATGACATATTGGTTCAGATCTGCAGGGGGTACCTGCCGTGCCCTCGGCCTGAAGCCCAAGTCTAGCTTGTGTTCTCAGACTTCTGTCCTCACACTCCTGCCCCAGAAGCCATCAAGTTTGGCAATTCCGGACCCACAATGCAGCACTCTGCCTGCCCTCTAAAAAAATATCTTTCCTAATGAGCAGCCCAGGCACCTCAAATGAGGATAAACCTACACGGCACTCGACTGTACCCAAACTATATAGTCTAACCTGAGCACTAATGCACTGTGTGACACAATCTGAGCCCCAACCTCCTGACCAACACCCAGGTAGCGGACCGCACAGTGAGCAAATCAGACCCGCCAAGGCCTTAGGTTGTCATCTCTTCCCAAATGCCGTTTTTTAGGCTTCAGAAGCTATACCTTATCTCCAACCACTGCCCAGGGTTAAAAATGATGCAGAAATCAGAACACCTTAACCATGCAAGAGATCTTGTGATTGGCATCTTCTCCAAAGTTCAGTTTAGTTGAAACCAGTGTAGCCCATGAGGCCCCGGCCAGGCTCGCAGGCCACAATGGTCACAAACATACATTGTGACTCTCAGCCTGAGCCCAGTCTTCAAGTAAGACCTCTCAGTGGCTGGATGAACAGACAGCATATTGGGCCTGCCATCCCCTAGGCCCAATATTTTAACCATAGTTTGGGTTGTCCCTTCACTCTTCCCTAGGGCTCTGCTTTGGAATTCCTCTTTGGTTGGGACACTTGAGGTAACAAACCTGAAAGGAGACTTCCCATCCCACAGCTTGACGAAAAACAATTGGGAACAAACCAAATCCACAGAGAGGAAGATTCGTCCATTGCCCATGAGGCCTCCCCACATTCGACGGCCATCGTTGATACAAAATCCAGAGACAAAAGCCTGAGCAAGCGCCTCAGATTAATTCTTTCTTCATATCCTGAAGAGTTCTTCTCATGGTTTGTAGATTGGGCCTGCCATACCTACGTCCTCAAAGCTAAGCTGAGTTTGTGTTCTCAGACTTTTGTCCTCAAAGACCTGGGCCACACACCCTCCTGGCTGGGGCCCCTGCAGGCACTAATTAGGACAGTGTCTACCCAATCGATGGGAATTCTGCCCATTCCTTTGTCGAAATCGTACAAATTAGGAGAACCTTCCAAAATCCCCGAGGCCATCCCAATAGTGTAGTTCGCCGGGGACAAACAAGGGCGGTCTGACAACAGGTGAGCATCTACCTCCACTCATTCCATAGATGGATATCCCCAGAGAAGTAGCTTGAACCAGACAGGACCCTAGGCCATAATCGCATCCATTGCTTTGGTTTACAGGCTTGTCTCCTCAAAAGCCTGAATTCCAATACAAGCATAGGGGGTTTCCTGACACCCATCAGAAAAATCTCGTCTCCACAAGGAAACTTGGGCATGGGAGCTATTTCAAAAGTTTAGAAGAATACTTCAGTGTCCTGGTGCCACCTCCCCATTCCAAGGTACTCATGGACACAAACACACATTAGGCCCCATCCTCAGGAAAGTCCATTTCAACTCAGCCACCCCGGTTGCTCCCGCAGAACCATCCGATCTCAACTCTCTTGTTGCTAGGAGACAATTGGAATGTGAGGCGGGCTTCCCTGGCATCCATCCTCCAACGGTGCTCTGGCGTCATTCCATATGGGATATCCTGGAGCTGCCCAACAGATCTCAATTGTCCTGCAGAAGGAATCATTGAAGGGGGCATCCCAAAACTCCCAACGTGGGAAAACCTCCATGGCCTTGAGAATCCGCTCCGTTCATGAAGGGGCAGTCATGCACAGAAACTCCAACCTGATCCAACGTCTGATCCTTGCCGTGACTTCAGATGCATGAGATATTGTTTCAGATCTGCAGGGGGTACCTGCCGTGCCCTCGGCCTGAAGCCCAAGTCTAGCTTGTCTTCTCAGACTTCTGTCCTCACACTCCTGGCCCAGAAGCCCTCATGTTTGGCAATTCCGGACCCACAATGCAGCACTCTGCCTGCCCTCTAGAAAAAATATCTTTCCTAATGAGCAGCCCAGGCTCCTCAAATGAGAATAAATCTACACGGCACTCGACGGTACCCAAATTATATAGTCTAACCTGGGTACTAATGCACTGTGTGACACAATCTGAGCCCGAACTTCCTGACCAAGACCCAGCAGCTGACCGCACAGTGAGCACATCACACCCGCCAAGGCCTAGGTCGTCATCTCTTCCCAACTGCGGTTTTCAGGCTTCAAAACCTAGACCTTATCTCCAACCACTGCCCAGGGTTGAAAATGATGCAGAAATCAGAACTCCTTCACCATGGCAAGAGACCTTCTGATTGGCATCTTGTCCAAAGTTCAGTGTAGTTGAAACCAGTGTAGCCCATGAGCACCCGGCCATGCTCGCGGGCCACATTGGTCACAAACACACATTGTGACTCTCAGCTCAGCCCAGTCCTCAAGTAAGTCCTCTCAGTGGCTGGATGGAGAGACAGCATATTGGGCCTGCCATGCCCATATGCCCCAATTTTTAACCATAGTTTGGGTTGTCCCTTCACTCTTCCCTAGGTCTCTGGTTTGCAATTCCTCTTTGGTGGGGGCACATTAGGTAACAACACTGAGAGGAGACCTCCCATCCCACAGCTTGACGAAAAACAATTGGGACTGGACCAAATCCACAGATAGGAAGATTCGTCCATGGACCATGAGGCCTCCCCACATTCCACTGCCATCGTTGATACAAAATCCAGAGACAAAAGCCTGAGGAATCGCCGCAGATTCGCTCTTTCTTCATATCCTGAAGAGTTCTTCTCATGGTTTGTAGATTCGGCCTGCCATACCTACGTCCCCAAACCTAAGCTGAGTTTGTGTTTTCAGACTTCTGTCCTCAAAGTCCTGGGCCACACACCCTCCAGGCTGGGGCCCCTGGAGCCACATATTAGGACTGTGCCTACCCAATACGTGGGAATTCTGCCCACTTCATTTTCCAAAATCGTACAAATTAGCAGAACTCTCCAATGAACCCGAGGCCATCCCAATAGTATAGGTCTCCCAGCACAAACAAGGGCGGTCTGACACCAGCTGAAATCTACCTCCACTCATACCATAGATGGATGTCCCCAGAGAAGAAATTGAACTACACAGGACCCTAGGCCATAATCGGAACCATTGCTTTGGTTTACAGGCATGTCTCCTCAAAATTCTGGAATACAATACCAGCATAGGGGGTTTCCGGAGGCACCCATCAGAACAAATCTCGTCTCCACAAGGAAACTTGTGCATTGGAGCTATGTCAAAAGCTTTGGAGAATACTTCAGGGTCCCGGTGCCACTGACCCATTCCAAGGCCCTCATGGACACAAACACACATTAGGACCCATCCTCAGGAATGTCCATTTCAACAGCCACCCTTGTTGTTCCCGCAGAACTATCCGATCTCAACTGTATTGTTGCTAGGAGAAAATTGGAATGCGAGGCGGGCTTCCCTGGCATCCATCCTTCAATGCTGCTCTGGAGTCATTCCATATGGCATGTCCTGGAGCTGCCCAACAGGTCTCAATTGTCAGGCAGAAGGAATCCTTGAAGGGGGCATCCCAAAACTCCCTACGTGGGAAAACCTCCATGGCCTTGAGATTCCGCTCCGTTCATGAAGGGGCAGTCATGCACAGAAACTCCAACCTGAGCCAACGTCTGATCCTCGCCGTGACTTCAGATGCTTGAGATATTGGTTCAGATCTGCGGGTGTACCTTCTGTGTCCTCGGCCTGAAGCCCAATTCGAGCTTGTGTTCTCAGACTTCTGTCCTCACACTCCTGGCCCAGAAGCCCTCATGTTTGGCAATTCCGGACCCACAATGCAGCACTCTGCCTGCCCTCTAGAAAAAATATCTTTCCTAATGAGCAGCCCAGGCTCCTCAAATGAGAATAAATCTACACGGCACTCGACGGTACCCAAATTATATAGTCTAACCTGGGTACTAATGCACTGTGTGACACAATCTGAGCCCGAACTTCCTGACCAAGACCCAGCAGCTGACCGCACAGTGAGCACATCACACCCGCCAAGGCCTAGGTCGTCATCTCTTCCCAACTGCGGTTTTCAGGCTTCAAAACCTAGACCTTATCTCCAACCACTGCCCAGGGTTGAAAATGATGCAGAAATCAGAACTCCTTCACCATGGCAAGAGACCTTCTGATTGGCATCTTGTCCAAAGTTCAGTGTAGTTGAAACCAGTGTAGCCCATGAGCACCCGGCCATGCTCGCGGGCCACATTGGTCACAAACACACATTGTGACTCTCAGCTCAGCCCAGTCCTCAAGTAAGTCCTCTCAGTGGCTGGATGGAGAGACAGCATATTGGGTCTGCCATGCCCATATGCCCCAATTTTTAACCATAGTTTGGGTTGTCCCTTCACTCTTCCCTAGGTCTCTGGTTTGCAATTCCTCTTTGGTGGGGGCACATTAGGTAACAACACTGAGAGGAGACCTCCCATCCCACAGCTTGACGAAAAACAATTGGGACTGGACCAAATCCACAGATAGGAAGATTCGTCCATGGACCATGAGGCCTCCCCACATTCCACTGCCATCGTTGATACAAAATCCAGAGACAAAAGCCTGAGGAAGCGCCGCAGATTCGCTCTTTCTTCATATCCTGAAGAGTTCTTCTCATGGTTTGTAGATTCGGCCTGCCATACCTACGTCCCCAAACCTAAGCTGAGTTTGTGTTTTCAGACTTCTGTCCTCAAAGTCCTGGGCCACACACCATCCAGGCTGGGGCCCCTGGAGCCACATATTAGGACTGTGCCTACACAATACGTGGGAATTATGCCCACTACATTTTCCAAAATCGTACAAATTAGCAGAACTCTCCAATGTACCCGAGGCCATCCCAAAAGTATAGGTCTCCCAGCATAAACAAGGGCCGTCTGACACAGGCTGAAATCTACCTCCACTCATACCATAGATGGATGTCCCCAGAGAAGAAATTGAACTACACAGGACCCTAGGCCATAATCGGAACCATTGCTTTGGTTTACAGGCATGTCTCCTCAAAAGTCTGGAATCCAATAGCAGCATAGGGGGTTTCCGGAGGCACCCATCAGAACAAATCTCGTCTCCACAAGGAAAATTGTGCATTGGAGCTATGTCAAAAGCTTGGGAGAATACTTCAGGGTCCCGGTGCCACCGCCCCATTCCAAGGCCCTCATGGACACAAACACACATTAGGACCCATCCTCAGGAATGTCCATTTCAACAGCCACCCTTGTTGTTCCCGCAGAGCTATCCGATCTCAACTGTATTGTTGCTAGGAGACAATTGGAATGCGAGGCGGGCTTCCCTGGCATCCATCCTCCAACGCTGCTCTGGAGTCATTCCATATGGCATGTCCTGGAGCTCCCCAACAGGTCTCAATTGTCAGGCAGAAGGAATCCTTGAAGGGGGCATCCCACAACTCCCTACGTGGGAAAACCTCCAAGGCCTTGAGATTCCGCTCCGTTCATGAAGAGGCAGTCATGCACAGAAACTCCAACCTGAGCCAACGTCTGATCCTCGCTGTGACTTCAGATGCTTGAGATATTGGTTCAGATCTGCGGGTGTACCTTCTGTGTCCTCGGCCTGAAGCCCAATTCGAGCTTGTGTTCTCAGACTTCTGTCCTCACACTCCTGGCCCAGAAGCCCTCAAGTTTGGCAATTACGGACCCACAATGCAGCACTCTGCCTGCCCTCTAGAAAAAATATCTTGCCTATTGAGCTGCCCAGGCACCTCAAATGAGGATAAACCTACACGGAACTCGACTGTACCCAAATTATATAGTCTATCCTGGGCACTAATACACTGTCTGACACAACCTGAAGCTGAGCCTCCTGACCAAAACCCAGGCAGCTGACCGCACAGTGAGCAAATCAGACCTGCCATGGTTTTAGTTCGTCATCTCTTCCTAACTACGGTTCAGGACTCAGAATCTAGACATTATCTACAACCACTGCCCATGGTTGAAAATAATGCAGAAATCAGAACTCCTTCCCCATGGCAAGAGACCTTTTGATTGGCATGTTGTTCAAAGTTCAGTGTAGTTGAAAAAAGTGTGGCCCATGAGGCCCCGCCCATGCTCGCGGGGAAAATTGATCACAAACAAACATTGTGACCCTCAGCCTTAGCTCAGTCCTCAAGTAAGGCCTCTCAGTGGCTGGATGAAGAGACAGCATATTGGGCCTGCCATGCCCCTAGGCCGCAATTTTTACCATAGTTTGGGTTGTACCTTCACTCTTTCACAGGGCTCTGCTTTGGAATTCCTCTTTTGTTCGACACATGAGGTAATGAAACTGAAAGGAGTCTTCCCATTCCACAGATTGACGTAAAACAATTTGGACCGGGCCAAATCCACAGAGAGGAAAATTCGTCCATGGCCCATGAGGACTCCCCACATTCCACGGCCATCGATGATACAAAATCCAGAGACTAAAGGCTGAGCAAGTTCCTCAGAATCACTCTTTCTTCATATCCTGAAGAGTTCTTCTCTAGGTTTGTAGATTGGGCTGCCATACCTACGTCCCCAAACCTAACCTGAGTTTGGGTTTTCAGACTTCTGTCCTCAAAGTCCTGGGCCACACACCGTCAAGGCTGGGGCCCCTGGAGCCACACATTAGGACTGTGCCTGCCCAATCCATGGAAATTCTCCCCATTCCATTGTCCAAAATCTTAAAAATTAAGAGAACTCTCCAAAGACCCCGAGGCCATCCCAATAGTGTAGGTCTCCGGGGACAAACAAGGGAGGTCTGACACCAGTTGAGCATCTACCTCCACACATTCCATCGATGGATATCACCAGAGAATAAGATTGAACCAGACAGGACCCTAGGCCATAATCGGATCCATTGATTTGGTTTACAGGCATGTCTCCTCAAAAGCCAGGATTCCAATACCAGCATAAGGGGTTCCCGAGGCACCCATCAGAACAAATCTCGTCTCCACAAGGAAACTTGTGCATGGGAGCTATGTCAAAAGCTTAGGAGAATACTTCAGGGTCCCGGTGCCACCGCCCCATTCCAAGGCCCCCATGGACACAAACACACATTAGACCCCAAGCTCAGGAAAGTCCATTTCATCTAGGCCACCCCGGTTGCTCCCACAGAGCCATCCGATCTCAAATGTATTGCTAGGAGACAATTGGAATGCGAGGCAGGCTTCCGGCCATCCATCCTCCAATGGTGCGATGGAGTCATTCCATATGGGATGTCCTGGAGCTGCCCAACAGGTCTCAATTGTCCTGCAGAAGGAATCCTTGAAGGGGGCATCCCACAACTCCCAACGTGGGAAAACCTCCATGGCCTTGAGATTCCGCTCCGTTCATGAAGGGTCAGTCATGCAGAGAAACTCCAACCTGAGCCAACGTCTGATCCTCGCCGTGACTTCAGATGCTTGAGATATTTGTTTAGATCTGCGGGTGTACCTGCCGTGTCCTCGGCCTGAAGCCAAAGTCGAGCTTGTGTTCTCAGACTCCTGTCCTAACACTCCTGGCCCAGAGGCCCTCACTTTTGGCAATTTCGGAACCACAATGCAGCACTCTGCCTGCCCTCTAGAAAAAATATCGCGCCTAATGAGCTGCCCAGGCACCGCAAATGAGGATAAACCTACACGGCACTCGACTGTACCAAATTTTATAGTCTAACCTGGGCACTAATGCACTGTCTGACACAACCTGAGCCAGAACCTCCTGACCAAAACCCAGGCAGCTGACCGCTCACTGAGCTTATCAGACACGCCATGGCCTTAGGTCGTCATCTCTTCCCAACTGCTGCTTTTCAGGCTTCAGGACCTAGACGTTATCTCCAACCACTGCCCAGGGTTGAAAATGATGCAGAAATCAGAACACCTTCCCCATGGCAAGAGACCTTGTGATTGGCATGTTGTCCAAATTCCAGTGTAGTTGAAACCAGTGTGGCCCATAAGGCCCCGCCCATGCTCGCGGGCCACATTGGTCACAAACACACATTGTGACTGTCAGCCTGTGCCCAGTTATCAAGTAAGGCCTCAGTTGCTGGATGAAGAGACAGCATATTGGGCCTGCCATGCCCGTAGGCCCCAATTTTTAACCATAGTTTGGTTTGTCCCTTCACTCTTCCCCAGGCCTCCTCTTTGGAATTCCTCTTTGGTTCGGACACCTGAGGTAATAAACCTGAAAGGAGACCTCCCTTCCCACAGATTGACGAAAAAAATTGGGACTGGGCCAAATCCACAGAGAGGAAGATTCGTCCATGGCCCATGAGGCCTACCAACATTCCACGGCCATCGTTGATACAAAATCCAGAGACAAACACCTGAGCAATTCCTCAGAATCGCTCTTTCTTCATCAACTGAAGAGTTCTTCTCATGGTTTGTAGATTGGGCCTGCCAAACCTACGTCCCCAAACCTAAGCTGAGTTTGTGTTTTCAGAATTCTGTCCTCAAAGTCCTGGGCCACACACCCTCCAGGCTGGGGCCCCTGGAGCCACACATTAGGACTGTGCCTACCCAATCCATGGGAATTCTGCCCATTCCATTGTCCAAAATCATACGAATTAGGAGAACTCTCCAAAGTCCCCGAGGCCATCCCAATACTGTAGGTCTCCGGGGACAAACAAGGGCGGTCTGACACCAGGTGAGCATCTACCTCCACTCATTCCATAGATGGATATCCCCAGAGAAGAAGATTGAACCAGACAGGCTGTAGGCCATAATCGGATCCATTGCTTTCGTTTACAGGCATGTCTCTTCAAAAGCCTGAATTCCAATACCATCATAAGGGGTTTCCTAAGGCACCCATCAGAACAAATCTCGTCTCCAAATTGAAACTTGTGCATGGGAGCTATGTCAAAAGCTTAGGAGAATACTTCAGGGTCCTGGTGCCACCTCCCCATTCCAAGGCCCTCATGGACACAAACACATATTAGGCCCCATCCTCAGGAAAGTCCATTTCAACACAGCCACCAAGGTTTCTCCCGCAGAGCCATCCGATCTCAACTCTCTTGTTGCTAGGAGACAATTGGAATGCGAGGCGGGCTTCCCTGGCATCCATCCTCCAAAGTTGCTCTGGCGTCATTCCATATGGGATGTCCTGGAGCTGCCCAACAGGTCTCTATTATCCCGCAGAAGGAATCCTTGAAGGGGGCATCCCACAACCCCAACGTTGGAAAACCTGCATGGCCTTGAGATTCCGCTCTGTTCATGAAGGGGCAGTCTTGCACAGAAACTCCAATCTGATCCAACGTCTGATTCTTGCCGTGACTTCAGATGCATGACATATTGGTTCAGATCTGCAGGGGGGTAACTGCCATGCCCTCGGCCTGAAGCCCAAGTGTAGCTTGTGTTCTCAGACTTCTGTCCTCACACTCCTGGCCCAGAAGCCCTCAAGTTTGGCAATTCCGGACCCACAATGCAGCACTCTGCCTGCCCTCTAAAAAAATATCTGGCCTAATGAACAGCCCAGGCACCTCAAATGAGGATAAACCTACACGGCACTCGACTGTACCCAAAATATATAGTCTAACCTGAGCACTAATGCACTGTGTGACACAAATGAGCCCGAACCTCCTGACCAACACCCAGGAGGCTGACCGCACAGTGAGCACTTCAGACCCGCCATAGCCTTTGGTCGTCATCTCTTCCCAAGTGCGGTTTCATGCTTCGGAACCTAGACCTTATTTCCAACCACTGCCCAGGTTTGAAAATGATGCGGAAATCAGAAATCCTTACCCATGGCAAGAGAGCTTGTGATTGGTATGTTGTCCAAAGTCCAGTGCAGTTGAAACCAGTGTGGCCCATGAGGCCCCGCCCATGCTCCCGGGACACATTGGTCACAAACACACATTGTGACCCTCAGCCTGAGACCAGTCTTCAAGTAAGGTCTCTCAGTGGCTGATGAAGAGACAGCATATTGGGCCTTGCATGCCCCTAGGCCCAAATTTTTAACCATATTTGGGTTGTCCCTTCTCACTTCCCTAGGGCTCTGCTTGGAATTCCTCTTTCTTTGGGACACCTAAGGTAACAAAACTGAAAGGGGACCTCCATCCCACAGCTTGACGAAAAACAATTGGGACCGGGCCAAATCCACAGAGAGGAATATTCGTCCATGTCCCATGATGCCTCCCCATATACCACGGACATCGTTGATACAAAATCCAGAGACAAAAGACTGAGCAAGCGCCTCAGACTCGCTCTTTCTTCATATCCTGAAGAGTTTTTCTCATGGTTTGTAGATTGGGCCTGCCATACCTACGTCCCCAAACCTAAGCTGAGTTTGTGTTTTCAGACGTCTGTCCTCAAAGTCCTGGGCCACACACCCTCCAGGCTGGGGCCCCTGGAGCCACACATTAGGACTGTGCCTACCAATCCATGAGAATTCTGCCCATTCCATTGTCCAAAATCGTACAAATTAGGAGAAACCTCCAAAGTCCCTGAGGCCATCCCAATTGTGTAGGTCGCCCGGAACAAAGATGGACTGTCTGACACCAGCTGATAATCTACCACCACTCAGACTATACATGGATGTCCCCAGAGGAGAAGATTGAACCACACAGGACCCTAGGCTATAATAGGATCCAATGCCCTGGTTTACAGGCATGTCTCCTCAAAATCCTGATTCCAATACGAGCATAGGGGTTTTGCTGAGGCACCTAGCAGAACTCATCTCGTCTACACAAGGAAACCTGTGCATGGGAGCCATCTGAAGCATAGGAGAGTACTCAGGGTCCCGGGGTCACCGCCCCATTCCAAGGCCCTCATGGACACAAAAACACATTAGGAACCATCCTCAGGAAAGTCCATTTCAACTCAGCCACCCCGGTTGCTCCCACAGAGCCATCAGCTCTAAACTGTCTTGTTGCCAGGAGACAATTGGAATGCGAGGCGGGCTACCCAGGCATCCATCCTCGAACGGTGCTCTGGAGTCGTTCCATATGGGATGTCCTGGAGCTGTCCAACAGGTCTCAATTGTCCCGCAGAAGGAATCCTTGAAGGGGGCATCCCACAACTCCCAACGTGGGAAAACTTCAGTGGCCTCAGATTCCGCTCCCTTCATGAAGCGGCCGTCATGCACGGAAACTCCGACCTGAGCCAACGTCTGACCTCGCCATGACTTCAGATGCATGAGTATTGGTTCAGATCTGCAGGGAGTACCTGCCGTGCCCTCGGCCTGAAACCCAAGTCTAGCTTGTCTTCTCAGACTTCCGTCCTCACACTCCTGCCCCCGAAGCCCTCAAGTTTGGCAATAACGGACCCACAATGCAGCACTCTGCCTGCCCTCTACAAAAAAATTATTGCCTCAGGAGCTGCCCAGGCACCTTCAATGAGGATAAACCTCCACAGCACTCGACGTTACCCAAATTATATAGTCTAACCTGGGCACTAATGCACTGTCGGACACAACCTGAGCCCGGACCTCCTGACCAACACCCGGAAAGCAGACCGCACACTGAGCACATAAGACCCGCCATGGCCTTAGGTCATCATCTCTTCCCTACCTCCGTTTTCAGTCCTCAGAACCGATACCTTATCTCCAATCACTGCCCAGGGGTGAGTTTGATGCAGAAATCAGAACACCTCCTTACCCATAGTAAGAAACGTTGTGGTTGGCATGTCGTCCAACGTTCAGTGTAGGAGAAACCAGCATTCACCCTGAGGCCCCGCCCATTCTTGAGTGCGACAAGGGCATATACATGCATTGTGACCCTCAGCATGAGTCCTGTCCTCTAGTAAGTCGTCTCTGTGACTGGAACTTTAGATGTGATAATGGGCTTGATATGTCCCTAAGCCCCAATTTTTAACTAGATTTCTGATTGTCAAGTCACCCCCAACAAGGGCTTTACTCTGGAATCCCTCATTCGGTGGGACACTTGAGGTTAAAAAGAAAACAACATCAAAAAAAAACAAAAACAAAAAAAAAAGAATTCTTCCATCCCACAGAGTGACCCCAAACGCTTTGGACAGGACCAAACCACCAGGAAGTACGACTCGTCCACTTCCCATGAAGTCATCCAGAAATTTCACGACCATGAGTGACACGATATCCAGAGACAAAAACTTGAGTAAGAGCCTCACACTCACCTTTTTCTCAAATCCCGAAATGTTCTCCTCATGTTCTGTAGATAAGTCCTGCCATACCTATGACCTGAAACATAAGCCAAGTTTGTGTTTTCAGACAACGATCCAAAAAGCCCTGGCCTACACAACCTACAGCCTCAGGTCCCTGGAGCCAAACCTGAGTACTGTACTTGCCCTCTCCAAGGGAATTGTCTGTGCCTATTCCAATGGCCACATCCCTTCTAATAGGATAAACCTCCACAGTCCCTGATCCATCTCATTATTGGTGCCTTTCCAGGTAAAACAGGGGCAATCTGAGCCCATCTGAGCACCTACCTGTACTCAGACCCATAGACAGATGTCCCCAGAGGTAAAAAGGAAAGAACAGGCCCCTAGGCACTAATCATATCCATTGCTTTTGTTTCCAGGCATCTCTCCTCAGAGGCCTGGATTTCAAAACCAGCATATGGCTGTTTCTTGACTCACCCATCAGAAAACATCTCATCTACACATGGGAAACTTGCACGTTGGAGCTGTGTCAAAGCCTCTGTTTAGGAGAACCCTTCAGGGCCCCAGTGCCACCGCTTCATTCCAAGGTCTCCATAGACACAAAAGCACATTAGGACCCATCCATAGGAGAGTCCATTTCAACTCAGCCTCCTCGGTTGATCCCCCAGATCCAGCAGATCTAACCTGTCTTGTTTCTAGGAAACAATTGGAATGCGAGGTGGGCTACCCAGCCATGCATCCTTAGAACCCTGCTCAGAATCATTGGCCTGGAGCCAAACAACAGGTCTCAATTGTCCTGCAGAAGACACTTTGCAGTTTGGAGCTTCTCACAAATCCCATCGTGGGAAAACCCCCATGGCCTCGTGATGCCGCCCCTTCGTGAAGGGGCCATCAGGGACAGAAACACCAACTTGAGCGATCGTCTGATTCTCGCCCTGACTTCAGATGCACGAGATCTCGATTCAGGTCTGTAGATTGTGCCATCGCTGATACAAAATCCAGAGACAAAAACCTGAGCAAGCGCCTCAGACTCGCACTTTCTTCATATCCTGAAGAGTTCTTTTCATGGTTTGTAGATCGGATCTGCCATACCAACGTCCCCAAACCTAAGCTGAGTTTGTGTTTACAGACTTCTGTCCTCAAAGGCCAGGGCCACACACCCTCCAGGCTGGGGCCCCTGGAGCCACACATTAGGACTGTGCCGACCAATCCATGGGAATTCTGCCCATTCCATTGTCCAAAATCATACAAATTAGGAGAAACCTCCAAAGTCCCTGAGGCCATCCCAATCGTGTAGGTCGCCCAGAACAAACAAGGGCTGTCTGACACCAGCTGATAATCTACCTCCACTCATACCATAAATGGATGTCCCCAGAGGAGAAGATTGAACCAGACAGGACCCTAGGCCATAATAGAATCCATTGCCTTGGTTTACAGGCATGTCTCCTCAAAAGCCTGATTCCAATACGAGCATGGGGATTTGGCTGAGGCACCCAGCAGAACTCATCTCGTCTCCACAAGGAAACCTGTGCATTGGAGCCATGTCCAAAGCAAAGGAGAGTACTTCAGGGTCCCGGTGCCACCGCCCCATTCCAAGGCCCTCATGGACACAAAAACACATTAGGACCCATCCTCATGGGAGTCCATTTCAACTCAACCACCCCGGTCGCTCCCGCAGAGCCATCAGATCTAAACTGTCTTGTTGCTAGGAGACAATTGGAATGCGAGGCGGGCTTCCCAAGCATCCATCCTCGAACGGTGCGCTGGAGTCATTCCATATGGGATGTCCTGGAGCTGTCCAACAGGTCTCAATTTTCCCGGAGAAGGAATCCTTGAAGGGTCATCCCACAACTCCCAACGTGGGAAAACTTCAGTGGCCTCGAGATTCCGCTCCCTTCATGAAGCAGCCGTCATGCACGGAAACTCCGACCTGAGCCAACGTCTGATCCTCGCCCTGACTTCAGATGCATGAGTATTGGTTCAGATCTGCAGGGAGTACCTGCCGTGCCCTCGGCCTGAAACCCAAGTCTAGCTTGTCTTCTCAGACTTCCGTCCTCACACTCCTGCCCCCGAAGCCCTCAAGTTTGGCAATAACGGACCCACAATGCAGCACTCTGCCTGCCCTCTACAAAAAAATTATTGCCTCATGAGCTGCCCAGGCACCTTCAATGAGGATAAACCTCCACAGCACTCGACTTCACCCAAATAATATAGTCTAACCTGGGCACAAATGCACTGTCGGACACAACCTGAGCCCAGACCTCCTGACCAACACCCAGAAAGCAGACCGCACACTTTGCACATAAGACCCGCCATGGCCTTAGGTCATCATCTCTTCCCTACCTCAGATTTCAGTCCTCAGAACCGAGACCTTATCTCCAATCACTGCCCAGAGGTGAGTGTGATGCAGAAATCAGAACACCTCCTTACCCATGGTAAGAAAACTTGTGGTTGGCACGTCGTCCAACGTTCAGTGTAGGAGAAACCAGCATTCACCCTGAGGCCCCGCCCATTCTTGAGTGCACAAGGGCATAAACACGCATTGTGACCCTCAGCATGAGTCCTGTCCTCTAGTAAGTCCTCTCAGTGACTGGACCATTAGATGTGATAATGGGCTTTATATGTCCCTAAGCCCTAATTTTTAACCAGATTTCTGATTATCCCGTCACCCGCCCCCCCAGGGCTCTACTCTGGAATCCCTCATTCGGTGGGACACCTGAGTTTAAAAAGAAAACAACATCAAAAAAAAAAACAACAAAAAAACCGGACTTCTTCCATCCCACAGAGTGACCCCAAACGCTTTGCACTGGGCCAAACCACCAGGGAGTAAGACTCGTCCATTTCCCATGAAGTCATCCAGAAATTTCACGACCATGAGTGACACGATATCCAGAGACAAAAACTTGAGCAAGAGCCTCACACTCGCCCTTTTCTCAAATCCCGAAAAGTTCTCCTCATGGTCTGTAGATAAGTCCTGCCATACCTATGACCTGAAACATAAGCCAAGTTTGTGTTTTCAGACAACTGTCCAAACAGCCCTAGCCTACACAACCTACAGGCTCAGGCCCCTGGAGCCAAACCTGAGGACTGTACTTGCCCTCTCCAAGGGAATTGTGTGTGCCTATTCCAATGGCCACATCCCTTCTAATAGGATAAACCTCCAAAGTCCCTGATCCATGTCATTAGTGGTGGCTTCCCAGGTAAAACAGGGGCAATCTGAGCCCATCTGAGCACCTACCTGTACTCAGACCCATAGACGTCCCCAGAGGTAAAAAGGAAAGAACAGGCCCCTAGGCACTAATCATATCCATTGCTTTTGTTTCCAGGCATCTCTCCTCAGAGGCCTGGATTTCAAAACCAGCATATGGCTGTTTCTTGACTCACCCATCAGAAAACATCTCATCTACACATGGGAAACTTGCACGTTGGAGCTGTGTCAAAGCCGCTGTTTAGGAGAACCCTTCAGGGCCCCAGTGCTACCGCTTAATTCCAAGGTCTCCATAGACACAAAAGCACATTAGGACCCATCCATAGGAGAGTCCATTTCAACTCAGCCTCCTCGGTTGATCCCCCAGATCCAGCAGATCTAACCTGTCTTGTTTCTAGGAGACAATTGGAATGCGAGGTGGGCTACCCAGCCATGCATCCTTAGAACCCGGCTCAGAATCATTGGCCTGGAGCCAAACAACAGGTCTCAATTGTCCTGCAGAAGACACTTTGCAGTTTGGAGCTTCTCACAAATCCCATCGTGGGAAAACTCCATGGCCTCGTGATGCCGCCCCTTCGTGAAGGGGCCATCAGGGACAGAAACACCAACTTGAGCGATCGTCTGATCCTCGCCCTGACTTCAGATGCACGAGATCTCGATTCAGGTCTGTAGATTGTGCCATCGCTGATACAAAATCCAGAGACAAAAACCTGAGCAAGCGCCTCAGACTCGCACTTTCTTGATATCCTGAAGAGTTCTTCTCATGTTTTGTTGATCGTGCCTGCCATACCTACGTCCCCAAACCTAAGCTGAGATTGTGTTTTCAAACTTCTGTCCTCAATGTCCAGGGCCACACACCCTCCAGGCTGGGGCCCCTGGAGCCACACATTAGGACGGTACCTACCAATCCATGGGAATTCTGCCCATTCCATTGTCCAAAATCATACAAATTAGGAGAAACCTCCAAAGTCCCTGAGGCCATCCCAATCGTTTAGGTCGCCCGGAACAAACAAGGGCTGTCTGACACCAGCTGATAATCTACCTCCACTCATACCATAAATGGATTTCCCTAGAGGAGAAGATTGAACCAGACAGGACCCTAGGCCATAATAGGATCCATTGCCTTGGTTTACAGGCATGTCTCCTCAAAAGCCTGATTCCAATACGAGCATAGGGGTTTTGCTGAGGCACCCAGCAGAACTCATCTCGTCTCCACAAGGAAATCTGTGCATGGGAGCCATGTCCAAAGCATAGAAGAGTACTTCAGGGTCCCGGTGCCACCGCCCCATTCCAAGGCCCTCATGGACACAAAAACACATTAGGACCCATCCTCAGGGGAGTCCATTTCAACTCAGCCACCCCGGTCGCTCCCGCAGAGCCATCAGATCAAAACTGTCTTGTTGCTAGGAGACAATTGGAATGCGAGGCGGGCTTCCCAGGCATCCATCCTCGAACGGTGCTCTGGAGTCATTCCATATGGGATGTCCTGCAGCTGTCCAACAGGTCTCAATTTTCCCGCAGAAGGAATCCTTGAAGGGGACATCCCACAACTCCCAACCTGGGAATACTTCAGTGGCCTCGAGATTCCGCTCCCTTTATGAAGCGGCCGTCATGCACGGAAACTCCGACCTGAGCCAACGTCTGATCCTCGCCCTGACTTCAGATGCATGAGTATTGGTTCAGATCTGCAGGGAGTACCTGCCGTGCCCTCGGCCTGAAACCCAAGTCTAGCTTGTCTTCTCAGACTTCCGTCCTCACACTCCTGTCCCCGAAGCCCTCAAGTTTGGCAATTCCGGACCCAAAATGCAGCACTCTGCCTGCCCTCTAGAAAAAATTATTGCCTCATGAGCTGCCCAGGCACCTTCAATGAGGATAAACCTCCACAGCACTCGAATTCACCCAAATTATATAGTCTAACCTGGGCACTAATGCACTGTCGGACACAACCTGAGCCCGGACCTCCTGACCAACACCCTGAAAGCAGACCACACACTGAGCACATAAGACCCGCCATGGCCTTAGGTCATCATCTCTTCCCTACCTCAGATTTCAGGCCTCAGAACCGATACCTTATCTCCAATCACTGCCCAGGGGTGAGTGTAATGCAGAAATCAGAACACCTCCTTACCCATGGTAAGAAACCCTGTGGTTGGCACGTCGTCCAACGTTCAGTGTAGGAGAAACCAGCATTCACCCTGAGGCCCCGCACATTCTTGAGTGCGACAAGGTCATAAACACGCATTGTGACCCACAGCATGAGTCCTGTCCTCTAGTAAGTCCTCTCAGTGACTGGACCATTAGATGTGATAATGGGCTTGATATGTCCCTAAGCCCCAATTTTTAACCAGATTTCTGATTGTCCAGTCACCCCCCACCCCAGGGCTCTACTCTGGAATCCCTCATTCGGTGGGACACCTGAGGTTAAAAAGAAAACAACATAAGAAAAAAAAAAACCGGACTTCTTCCATCCCACAGAGTGACCCCAAACGCTTTGGACTGGGCCAAACCACCAGGAAGTACTACTCGTCCATTTCCCATGGAGTCATCCAGAAATTTCACGACCATGAGTGACACGATATCCAGAGACAAAAACTTGAGCAAGAGCCTCACACTCGCCCTTTTCTCAAATCCCGAAAAGTTCTCCTCATGGTCTGTAGAAAAGTCCTGCCATACCTATGACCTGAAACATAAGCCAAGTTTGTGTTTTCAGACAACTGTCCAAACATCCCTTGCCTACACAACCTACAGGCTCAGGCCCCTGGAGCCAAACCTGAGGACTGTACTTGCCCTCTCCAAGGGAATTGTGTGTGCTTATTCCAATGGCCACATCCCTTCTAATAGGATAAACCTCCACAGTCCCTGATCCATCTCATTAGTGGTGGCTTCCCAGGTAAAACAGGGGCAATCTGATCCCATCTGAGCACCTACCTGTACTCAGACCCATAGACAGATGTCCCCAGAGGTAAAAAGGAAAGAACAGGCCCCTAGGCACTAATCATATCCATTGCTTTTGTTTCCAGGCATCTCTCCTCAGAGGCCTGGATTTCAAAACCAGCATATGGCTGTTTCTTGACTCACCCATCAGAAAACATCTCATCTACACATGGGAAACTTGCACGTTGGAGCTGTGTCAAAGCCTCTGTTTAGGAGAACCCTTCAGGGCCCCAGTGCCACCGCTTCATTCCAAGGTCTCCATAGACACAAAAGCACATTAGGACCCATCCATAGGAGAGTCCATTTCAACTCAGCCTCCTCGGTTGATCCCCCAGATCCAGCAGATCTAACCTGTCTTGTTTCTAGGAAACAATTGGAATGCGAGGTGGGCTACCCAGCCATGCATCCTTAGAACCCTGCTCAGAATCATTGGCCTGGAGCCAAACAACAGGTCTCAATTGTCCTACAGAAGACACTTTGCAGTTTGGAGCTTCTCACAAATCCCATCGTGGGAAAACCCCCATGGCCTCGTGATGCCGCCCCTTCGTGAAGGGGCCATCAGGGACAGAAACACCAACTTGAGCGATCGTCTGATTCTCGCCCTGACTTCAGATGCACGAGATCTCGATTCAGGTCTGTAGATTGTGCCATCGCTGATACAAAATCCAGAGACAAAAACCTGAGCAAGCGCCTCAGACTCGCACTTTCTTCATATCCTGAAGAGTTCTTTTCATGGTTTGTAGATCGGATCTGCCATACCAACGTCCCCAAACCTAAGCTGAGTTTGTGTTTACAGACTTCTGTCCTCAAAGGCCAGGGCCACACACCCTCCAGGCTGGGACCCCTGGAGCCACACATTAGGACTGTGCCGACCAATCCATGGGAATTCTGCCCATTCCATTGTCCAAAATCATACAAATTACGAGAAACCTCCAAAGTCCCTGAGGCCATCCCAATCGTGTAGGTCGCCCAGAACAAACAAGGGCTGTCTGACACCAGCTGATAATCTACCTCCACTCATACCATAAATGGATGTCCCCAGAGGAGAAGATTGAACCAGACAGGACCCTAGGCCATAATAGAATCCATTGCCTTGGTTTACAGGCATGTCTCCTCAAAAGCCTGATTCCAATACGAGCATGGGGATTTGGCTGAGGCACCCAGCAGAACTCATCTCGTCTCCACAAGGAAACCTGTGCATTGGAGCCATGTCCAAAGCAAAGGAGAGTACTTCAGGGTCCCGGTGCCACCGCCCCATTCCAAGGCCCTCATGGACACAAAAACACATTAGGACCCATCCTCATGGGAGTCCATTTCAACTCAACCACCCCGGTCGCTCCCGCAGAGCCATCAGATCTAAACTGTCTTGTTGCTAGGAGACAATTGGAATGCGAGGCGGGCTTCCCAAGCATCCATCCTCGAACGGTGCGCTGGAGTCATTCCATATGGGATGTCCTGGAGCTGTCCAACAGGTCTCAATTTTCCCGCAGAAGGAATCCTTGAAGGGTCATCCCACAACTCCCAACGTGGGAAAACTTCAGTGGCCTCGAGATTCCGCTCCCTTCATGAAGCAGCCGTCATGCACGGAAACTCCGACCTGAGCCAACGTCTGATCCTCGCCCTGACTTCAGATGCATGAGTATTGGTTCAGATCTGCAGGGAGTACCTGCCGTGCCCTCGGCCTGAAACCCAAGTCTAGCTTGTCTTCTCAGACTTCCGTCCTCACACTCCTGCCCCTGAAGCCCTCAAGTTTGGCAATAACGGACCCACAATGCAGCACTCTGTCTGCCCTCTAGAAAAAAATTATTGCCTCATGAGCTGAACAGGCACCTTCAATGAGGATAAACCTCCACAGCACTCGACTTCACCCAAATTATATAGTCTAACCTGGGCACTAATGCACTGTCGGACACAACCTGAGCCCGGACCTCCTGACCAACACCCAGAAAGCAGGCCGCACACTGAGCACATAAGACCCGCCATGGCCTTAGGTCATCATCTCTTTCCTACCTCAGATTTCAGTCCTCAGAACCGAGACCTTATCTCCAATCACTGCCCAGAGGTGAGTGTGATGCAGAAATCAGAACACCTCCTTACCCATGGTAAGAAAACTTGTGGTTGGCACGTCGTCCAACGTTCAGTTAGGAGAAAACAGCATTCACCCTGAGGCCCCGCCCATTCTTGAGTGCAACAAGAGCATAAATACGCATTGTGACCCTCAGCATGAGTCCTGTCCTCTAGTAAGTCCTCTCAGTGACTGGACCATTAGATGTGATAATGGGCTTTATATGTCCCTAAGCCCCAATTTTTAACCAGATTTCTGATTGTCCCGTCACCCGCCCCCCCAGGGCTCTACTCTGGAATCCCTCATTCGGTGGGACTCCTGAGGTTAAAAAGAAAACAACATCAAAAAAAAAAACAACAAAAAACCCGGACTTCTTCCATCCCACAGAGTGACCCCAAACGCTTTGCACTGGGCCAAACCACCAGGGAGTAAGACTCGTCCATTTCCCATGAAGTCATCCAGAAATTTCACGACCATGAGTGACACGATATCCAGAGACAAAAACTTGAGCAAGAGCCTCACACTCGCCCTTTTCTCAAATCCCGAAAAGTTCTCCTCATGGTCTGTAGATAAGTCCTGCCATACCTATGACCTGAAACATAAGCCAAGTTTGTGTTTTCAGACAACTGTCCAAACAGCCCTGGCCTACACAACCTATAGGCTCAGGCCCCTGAGGCAAACCTGAGGACTGTACTTGCCCTCTTCAAGGGAAATGTGTGTGCCTATTCCAATGGCCACATCCCTTCTAATAGGATAAACATCCAAAGTCCCTGATCGATCTCATTAGTGGTGGCTTCCCAGGTAAAACAGGGGCAATCTGAGCCCATCTGAGCACCTACCTGTACTCAGACCCATAGACAGATGTCCCCAGAGGTAAAAAGGAAAGAACAAGCCCCTAGGCACTAATCATATCCATTGCTTTGGTTTCCAGGCATCTCTCCTCAGAGGCCTGGATTTCAATACCAGCATATGGCTGTTTCTTGACTCACCCATCAGAAAACATCTCATCTACACATGGAAAACTTGCACGTTGGAACTGTGTCAAAGCCTCTGTTTAGGAGAACCCTTCAGGGCCCAAGTGCTACCGCTTAATTCCAAGGTCTCCATAGACACAAAAGCACATTAGGACCCATCCATAGGAGAGTCCATTTCAACTCAGCCTCCTCGGTTGATCCCCCAGATCCAGCAGATCTAACCTGTCTTGTTTCTAGGAGACAATTGGAATGCGAGTTGGGCTACCCAGCCATGCATCCTTAGAACCCGGCTCAGAATCTTTGGCCTGGAGCCAAACAACAGGTCTCAATTGTCCTGCAGAAGACACTTTGCAGTTTGGAGCTTCTCACAAATCCCATCGTGGGAAAACTCCATGGCCTCGTGATGCCGCCCCTTCGTGAAGGGGCCATCAGGGACAGAAACACCAACTTGAGCGATCGTCTGATCCTCGCCCTTACTTCAGATGCACGAGTTCTCGATTCAGGTCTGTAGATTGTGCCATCACTGATACAAAATCCAGAGACAAAAACCTGAGCAAGCGCCTCAGACTCGCACTTTCTTTATATCCTGAAGAGTTCTTCTCATGTTTTGTTGATCGTGCCGGCCATACCTACGTCCCCAAACCTAAGCTGAGTTTGTGTTTTCAGACTTCTGTGCTCAAAGTCCAGGGCCACACACCCTCCAGGCTGGGGCCCCTGGAGCCACACATTAGGACTGTGCCTACCAATCCATGGGAATTCTGCCCATTCCATTGTCCAAAATCGTACAAATTAGGAGAAACCTCCAAAGTCCCTGAGGCCATCCCAATCGTGTAGGTCGCCCGGAAAAAACAAGGGCTGTCTGACACCAGCTGATAATCTACCACCACTCAGACTATACATGGATGTCCCCAGAGGAGAAGATTGAACCACACAGGACCCTAGGCCATAATAGGATCCAATGCCTTGGTTTACAGGCATGTCTCCTCAAAAGCCTGATTCCAATACGAGCATAGGGGTTTTGCTGAGGCATGTAGCAGAACTCATCTCGTCTCCACAAGGAAACCTGCGCATGGGAGCCATCCAAAGCATAGGAGAGTACTCAGGGTCCCTGGGCCACCGCCCCATTCCAAGGCCCTCATGGACACAAAAACACATTAGGAACCATCCTCAGTAAAGTCCATTTCAACTCAGCCACCACGGTTGCTCCCGCAGAGCCATCAGATCTAAACTGTCTTGCTGCTAGGAGACAATTGGAATGCGAGGCGGGCTTCCCAGGCATCCATCCTCGAACGGTACTCTGGAGTCATTCCATATGGGATGTCCTGGAGCTGTCCAACAGGTCTCAATTGTCCCGCAGAAGGAATCCCTGAAGGGGGCATCCCACAACTCCCAACGTGGGAAAACTTCAGTGGCCTCGAGATTCCGCTCCCTTAATGAAGCGGCCGTCATGCACGGAAACTCCGACCAGAGCCAACGTCTGATCCTCGCCCTGACTTCAGATGCATGAGTACTGGTTCAGATCTGCAGGGGGTACCTGCCGTGCCCTCGGCCTGAAACCCAAGTCTAGCTTGTCTTCTCAGACTTCCGTCCTCACACTCCTGTCCCCGAAGCCCTCAAGTTTGGCAATTCCGGACACAAAATGCAGCACTCTGCCTGCCCTCTAGAAAAAATTATTGCCTCATGAGCTGCCCAGGCATCTTCAATGAGGATAAACCTCCACAGCACTCGAATTCACCCAAATTATATAGTCTAACCTGGGCACTAATGCACTGTCGGACACAACCTGAGCACGGACCTCCTGAACAACACCTGGAAAGCAGACCGCACACTGAGCACATAAGACCCACCATGGCCTAGGTCATCATCTCTTCCCTACCTCAGTTTTCAGGCCTCAGAACCGAGACATTATCTCCAATCACTGCCCTGGGGTGAGTGTGATGCAGAAATCAGAACACCTCCTTACCCATGGTAAGAAACCTTGTGGTTGGCACGTCGTCCAACGTTCAGTGTAGGAGAAACCAGCATTCACCCTGAGGCCCCGCCCATTCTTGAGTGCGACAAGGGCATAAACACGCATTGTGACCCTCAGCATGAGTCCTGTCCTCTAGTAAGTCCTCTCAGTGACTGGACCATTAGATGTGATAATGGACTTGATATGTCCCTAAGCTTCAATTTTTAACCAGATTTTTGATTGTCCAGTCACCCCCCCCGCCCAGGGATCTACTCCGGAATCCCTCATTCGGTGGGACACCTAAGGTTAAAAAGAAAACAACCTCAAAAAAAAAAAAACAAAAAAAACGGAATTCTTCCATCCCACAGAGTGACCCCAAATGCTTTGGACTGGGTCAAACCACCCGGAAGTACTACTCGTCCATTTCCCATGAAGTCATCCAGAAATTTCACGACCATGAGTGACACGATATCCAGAGACAAAAACTTGAGCAAGAGCCTCACACTCGCCCTTTTCTCAAATCCCGAAATGTTCTCCTCATGGTCTGTAGATAAGTCCTGCCATACCTATGACCTGAAACATAAGCCAAGTTTGTGTTTTCAGACAACTGTCCAAACAGCCCTGGCCTACACAACCTACAGGCTCAGGCCCCTGGAGCCAAACCTGAGGACTGTACTTGCCCTCTCCAAGGGAATTGTGTGTGCCTATTCCAATGGCCACATCCCTTCTAATAGGATAAACCTCCAAAGTCCCTGATCCATGTCATTAGTGGTGGCTTCCCAGGTAAAACAGGGGCAATCTGAGCCCATCTGAGCACCTACCTGTACTCAGACCCATAGACAGATGTCCCCAGAGGTAAAAAGGAAAGAACAGGCCCCTAGGCACTAATCATATCCATTGCTTTTGTTTCCAGGCATCTCTCCTCAGAGGCCTGGATTTCAAAACCAGCATATGGCTGTTTCTTGACTCACCCATCAGAAAACATCTCATCTACACATGGGAAACTTGCACGTTGGAGCTGTGTCAAAGCCTCTGTTTAGAAGAATCCTTCTGGGCCCCAGTGCCACCTCTTCATTCCAAGGTCTCCATAGACACAAAAGCACATTAGGACCCATCCATAGGAGAGTCCATTTCAACTCAGCCTCCTCGGTTGCTCCCCCAGATCCAGCAGATCTAACCTGTCTTGTTTCTAGGAGACCATTGGAATGCGAGGTGGGCTACCCAGCCATGCATCCTTAGAACCCTGCTCAGAATTATTGGCCTGGAGCCAAACAACAGGTCTCAATTGTCCTGCAGAAGACACTTTGCAGTTTGGAGCTTCTCACAAATCCCATCGTGGGAAAACTCCCATGGCCTCGTGATGCCGCCCCTTCGTGAAGGGGCCATCAGGGACAGAAACACCAACTTGAGCGATCGTCTGATCCTCGCCCTGACTTCAGATGCACGAGATCTCGATTCAGGTCTGTAGATTGTGCCATCGCTGATACAAAATCCAGAGACAAAAACCTGAGCAAGCGCCTCAGACTCGCACTTTCTTGATATCCTGAAGAGTTCTTCTCATGGTTTGTAGATCGGATCTGCCATACCAACGTCCCCAAACATAAGCTGAGTTTGTGTTTTCAGACTTCTGTCCTCAAAGTCCAGGGCCACACACCCTCCAGGCTGGGGCCCCTGGAGCCACACATTAGGACTGTGCCTACCAATCCATGGGAATTCTGCCCATTCCATTGTCCAAAATCGTACAAATTAGGAGAAACCTCCAAAGTCCCTGAGGCCATCCCAATCGTGTAGGTCGCCCGGAACAAACAAGGGCTGTCTGATACCAGCTGATAATCTACCTCCACTCATACCATAAATGGATGTCCCCAGAGGAGAAGATTGAACCAGACAGGACCCTAGGCCATAATAGGATCCATTGCCTTGGTTTACAGGCATGTCTCCTCAAAAGCCTGATTCCAATACGAGCATAGGGGTTTTGCTGAGGCACCCAGCAGAACTCATCTCGTCTCCACAAGGAAACCTGTGCATGGGAGCCATGTCCAAAGCATAGGAGAGTACTTCAGGGTCCCGGTGCCACCGCCCCATTCCAAGGCCCTCATGGACACAAAAACACATTAGGACCCATCCTCAGGGGAGTCCATTTCAACTCAGCCACCCCGGTCGCTCCCGCAGAGCCATCAGATCTAAACTGTCTTGTTGCTAGGAGACAATTGGAATGCGAGGCGGGCTTCCCAAGCATCCATCATCGAACGGTGCTCTGGAGTCATTCCATATGGGATGTCCTGGAGCTGTCCAACAGGTCTCAATTGTCCCGCAGACGGAATCCTTGAAGGGGGCATCCCACAAGCTTGCCTGGCCTGAAGCTGTCGGGATGGGGCCAAGTGTTTCCAGTGCGCAGGGAGGCTAAGCAAGTTGCCGGAGGAGACCTGGTGCATTCGTGAGGTGGCCTGAGGGACAGTGTGGTGACCCATGCTGGCTGACCCTCCTGACGTCCACATGGGCCTGCTGCCGTTGGCCACCCTGGACCCCTTCCCCCTCATCCCAAGGGTCTCACACAGTCATCCCTGGGGCAGGGGCAGTGCCCTGGGCAGGGAGGGCTGAGGGTCAATACGGCTGTACGTGGGAAAACTTCAGTGGCCTCGAGATTCCCCTCCCTTCATGAGGCGGCCGTCATGCACGGAAACTCCGACCTGAGCCAACGTCTGATCCTCGCCCTGACTTCAGATGCATGAGTATTGGTTCAGATCTGGAAGGGGTACCTGCCGTGCCCTCGGCCTGAAACCCAAGTCTAGCTTGTCTTCTCAGACTTCCGTCCTCACACTCCTGCCCCCGAAGCCCTCAAGTTTGGCAATTCCAGACCCAAAATGCAGCACTCTGCCTGCCCTCTAGAAAAAAATTATTGCCTCATGAGCTGCCCATGCACCTTCAATGAGGAAAACCTCCACAGCACTCGATTTACCCAAATTATATAGTCTAACCTGGGCACTAATGCACTGTCGGACACAACCTGAGCCCGGACCTCCTGACCAACACCCAGAAAGCAGACCGCACACTGAGCACATAAGACCCGCCATGGCCTTAGGTCATCATCTCTTCCCTACCTCAGTTTTCAGGCCTCAGAACCGAGACATTATCTCCAATCACTGCCCAGGGGTGAGTGTGATGCAGAAATCAGAACACCTCCTTACCCATGGTAAGAAACCTTGTGGTTGGCACGTCGTCCAACGTTCAGTGTAGGAGAAACCAGCATTCACCCTGAGGCCCCGCCCATTCTTGAGTGCGACAAGGTCATAAACACGCATTGTGACCCTCAGCATGAGTCCTGTCCTCTAGTAAGTCGTCTCAGTGACTGGACCATTAGATGTCATAATGGGCTTGATATGTTCCTAGGCCCCAATTTTTAACCAGATTTCTGATTGTCCAGTCACCCCCACCCCAGGGCTCTACTCTGGAGTCCCTCATTTGGTGCGACACCTGAGGTTAAAAAGAAAACAACATCAAAAAAAAAAAAAAAACGGACTTCTTCCATCCCACAGTGTGACCCCAAACGCTTTGTCGGACCAAACCACCAGGGAGTAAGACACGTCCATTTCCCATGAAGTCACCCAGAAATTTCACGACCATGAGTGACACGATATCCAGAGACAAAAACTTGAGCAAGAGCCTCACACTCGCCCTTTTCTCAAATCCCGAAATGTTCTCCTCATGGTCTGTAGATAAGTCCTGCCATACCTATGACCTGAAACATAAGCCAAGTTTGTGTTTTCAGACAACTGTCCAAACAGCCCTGGCCTACACAACCTACAGGCTCAGGCCCCTGGAGCCAAACCTGAGGACTGTACTTGCCCTCTCCAAGGGAATTGTGTGTGCCTATTCCAATGGCCACATCCCTTCTAATAGGATAAACCTCCAAAGTCCCTGATCCATGTCATTAGTGGTGGCTTCCCAGGTAAAACAGGGGCAATCTGAGCCCATCTGAGCACCTACCTGTACTCAGACCCATAGACAGATGTCCCCAGAGGTAAAAAGGAAAGAACAGGCCCCTAGGCACTAATCATATCCATTGCTTTTGTTTCCAGGCATCTCTCCTCAGAGGCCTGGATTTCAAAACCAGCATATGGCTGTTTCTTGACTCACCCATCAGAAAACATCTCATCTACACATGGGAAACTTGCACGTTGGAGCTGTGTCAAAGCCTCTGTTTAGAAGAATCCTTCTGGGCCCCAGTGCCACCTCTTCATTCCAAGGTCTCCATAGACACAAAAGCACATTAGGACCCATCCATAGGAGAGTCCATTTCAACTCAGCCTCCTCGGTTGCTCCCCCAGATCCAGCAGATCTAACCTGTCTTGTTTCTAGGAGACCATTGGAATGCGAGGTGGGCTACCCAGCCATGCATCCTTAGAACCCTGCTCAGAATTATTGGCCTGGAGCCAAACAACAGGTCTCAATTGTCCTGCAGAAGACACTTTGCAGTTTGGAGCTTCTCACAAATCCCATCGTGGGAAAACTCCCATGGCCTCGTGATGCCGCCCCTTCGTGAAGGGGCCATCAGGGACAGAAACACCAACTTGAGCGATCGTCTGATCCTCGCCCTGACTTCAGATGCACGAGATCTCGATTCAGGTCTGTAGATTGTGCCATCGCTGATACAAAATCCAGAGACAAAAACCTGAGCAAGCGCCTCAGACTCGCACTTTCTTGATATCCTGAAGAGTTCTTCTCATGGTTTGTAGATCGGATCTGCCATACCAACGTCCCCAAACATAAGCTGAGTTTGTGTTTTCAGACTTCTGTCCTCAAAGTCCAGGGCCACACACCCTCCAGGCTGGGGCCCCTGGAGCCACACATTAGGACTGTGCCTACCAATCCATGGGAATTCTGCCCATTCCATTGTCCAAAATCGTACAAATTAGGAGAAACCTCCAAAGTCCCTGAGGCCATCCCAATCGTGTAGGTCGCCCGGAACAAACAAGGGCTGTCTGATACCAGCTGATAATCTACCTCCACTCATACCATAAATGGATGTCCCCAGAGGAGAAGATTGAACCAGACAGGACCCTAGGCCATAATAGGATCCATTGCCTTGGTTTACAGGCATGTCTCCTCAAAAGCCTGATTCCAATACGAGCATAGGGGTTTTGCTGAGGCACCCAGCAGAACTCATCTCGTCTCCACAAGGAAACCTGTGCATGGGAGCCATGTCCAAAGCATAGGAGAGTACTTCAGGGTCCCGGTGCCACCGCCCCATTCCAAGGCCCTCATGGACACAAAAACACATTAGGACCCATCCTCAGGGGAGTCCATTTCAACTCAGCCACCCCGGTCGCTCCCGCAGAGCCATCAGATCTAAACTGTCTTGTTGCTAGGAGACAATTGGAATGCGAGGCGGGCTTCCCAAGCATCCATCATCGAACGGTGCTCTGGAGTCATTCCATATGGGATGTCCTGGAGCTGTCCAACAGGTCTCAATTGTCCCGCAGACGGAATCCTTGAAGGGGGCATCCCACAAGCTTGCCTGGCCTGAAGCTGTCGGGATGGGGCCAAGTGTTTCCAGTGCGCAGGGAGGCTAAGCAAGTTGCCGGAGGAGACCTGGTGCATTCGTGAGGTGGCCTGAGGGACAGTGTGGTGACCCATGCTGGCTGACCCTCCTGACGTCCACATGGGCCTGCTGCCGTTGGCCACCCTGGACCCCTTCCCCCTCATCCCAAGGGTCTCACACAGTCATCCCTGGGGCAGGGGCAGTGCCCTGGGCAGGGAGGGCTGAGGGTCAATACGGCTGTACGTGGGAAAACTTCAGTGGCCTCGAGATTCCCCTCCCTTCATGAAGCGGCCGTCATGCACGGAAACTCCGACCTGAGCCAACGTCTGATCCTCGCCCTGACTTCAGATGCATGAGTATTGGTTCAGATCTGGAAGGGGTACCTGCCGTGCCCTCGGCCTGAAACCCAAGTCTAGCTTGTCTTCTCAGACTTCCGTCCTCACACTCCTGCCCCCGAAGCCCTCAAGTTTGGCAATTCCAGACCCAAAATGCAGCACTCTGCCTGCCCTCTAGAAAAAAATTATTGCCTCATGAGCTGCCCATGCACCTTCAATGAGGAAAACCTCCACAGCACTCGATTTACCCAAATTATATAGTCTAACCTGGGCACTAATGCACTGTCGGACACAACCTGAGCCCGGACCTCCTGACCAACACCCAGAAAGCAGACCGCACACTGAGCACATAAGACCCGCCATGGCCTTAGGTCATCATCTCTTCCCTACCTCAGTTTTCAGGCCTCAGAACCGAGACATTATCTCCAATCACTGCCCAGGGGTGAGTGTGATGCAGAAATCAGAACACCTCCTTACCCATGGTAAGAAACCTTGTGGTTGGCACGTCGTCCAACGTTCAGTGTAGGAGAAACCAGCATTCACCCTGAGGCCCCGCCCATTCTTGAGTGCGACAAGGTCATAAACACGCATTGTGACCCTCAGCATGAGTCCTGTCCTCTAGTAAGTCGTCTCAGTGACTGGACCATTAGATGTCATAATGGGCTTGATATGTTCCTAGGCCCCAATTTTTAACCAGATTTCTGATTGTCCAGTCACCCCCACCCCAGGGCTCTACTCTGGAGTCCCTCATTTGGTGCGACACCTGAGGTTAAAAAGAAAACAACATCAAAAAAAAAAAAAAACGGACTTCTTCCATCCCACAGTGTGACCCCAAACGCTTTGTCGGACCAAACCACCAGGGAGTAAGACACGTCCATTTCCCATGAAGTCACCCAGAAATTTCACGACCATGAGTGACACGATATCCAGAGACAAAAACTTGAGCAAGAGCCTCACACTCGCCCTTTACTCAAATCCCGAAATGTTCTCCTCATGGTCTGTAGATAAGTCCTGCCATCCCTATGACCTGAAACATAAGCCAAGTTTGTGTTTTCAGACAACTGTCCAAACAGTCCTGGCCTACTCAACCTACAGGCTCAGGCCCCTGGAGCCAAACCTGAGGACTGTACTTGCCCTCTCCAAGGGAATTGTGTGTGCCCATTCCAATAGCTACATCCCTTCTAATAGGATAAACCTCCAAAGTCCCTGATCCATGTCATTAGTGGTGGCTTCCCAGGTAAAACAGGGGCAATCTGAGCCCATCTGAGCACCTACCTGTACTCAGACCCATAGACAGATGTCCCCAGAGGTTAAAAGGAAAGAACAGGCCCCTAGGCACTAATCATATCCATTGCTTTTGTCTCCAGGCATCTCTCCTCAGAGGCCTGGATTTCAAAACCATCATATGGCTGTTTCTTGACTCACCCATCAGAAAATATCTCATCTACACATGGGAAACTTGCACGTTGGAGCTTTTTTAAAGGCTCTGTTTAGGAGAACCCTTCAGAGCCCCAGTGCCACCGCTTCATTCCAAGGTCTCCAAAGACACAAAAGCACAATAGGACCCATCTACAGGAGAGTCCATTTCAACTCAGCTTCCTCGGTTTCTCCCCTAGATCCAGCAGAACTAACCTGTCTAGTTGCTAGGAGACAATTGGAATGCGAGGTGGGCTACCCAGCCATCAATCCTTAGAACCCTGCTCAGAATCATTAGTCTGGAGCCAACATCAGGTCTCAATTGTCCTGCAGAAGACACTTTGCAGTTTGGACCTTCTCACAATTCCCATTGTGGGAAAACCGCCATGGCCTCGTGATCCCCCCCTTCATGAGTGGGCTATCAGGGTCAGAAACTCCAACCTGAGCGATCGTCTGATCCTCGCCATGACTTCAGATGCACGAGATCTCTATTCAGTTCTGTAGATTGTGCCTGCCATGTCCTCACCCAGAAACCTAAGCCTAGCTCGTGTTCTCAGACTTCTTTCCTCAGACTACTGACCCAGAAGCCCTCCAATTTGGCAATCCAGAACTACAAAGCAGCACTCTGCCTGCCCTCCAGAAGAAACACATTGCCCTCTGGGGTTACCAAGTAACCCCAAGTGAGGATCAACCTGCACCTACCTTGGCTGTACCCCAAATACATAGGCTGACCAGGGCACTAATGCCCTTTCTGACACAGCCTGAGCCTAGAACGCCTGGCCCCACCAAAACAGCTGGCCGCACACTGAGCACATCGATCCGCCATGGCCTTAGAACGTCATCTCTTTCCACCTCGGTTTTCAGGCTTCAGAACCTAGACCTTATCTCTATTCACTGCCTAGGTCTGAACGTAATGCAGAAATCAGAAATCCTTCCCAAGGGCAAGAAACCTTCTGGTTGGCATGTTGTGCAACGTTCAGTGTAGTTGAAACCAGTGTGGCCCATGAGGCCCCGCGCATGCTTGCTTTCCAAGCCCCCATACACCCAATCCTCACCAGTGTTTGAGTTTTCCGGTCTCCCCGCCCGTACCTGGGGCTCTCCTCTGGAATCCCTTTTTTGGAGAGACACATGAGCCAGAAAACACAACTCCACCCTTCCCACAAAATGACCCCAAACTCTTGGGAGCTGGGACAAATACCCAGAGAGGGATACTCGTCCATAGTCCCTGAGGCAACCCCTCCTATCCACGGCTATCCCGGACACAACATCCAGAGACAAAAGCCTGAAGGAACGCCTCCCACTCGCCCTTGTTTCAGAGGCCCAGGCGCTCCCTCTCGGGCTGTACATCCGGCCTGCCATACGCTAGGCGCCACGCATAAGCTGAGTTTGTGTTTTCAGACTTCTGTGCCCACAGCCTGGACCCACACAACCGCCAGGCTAGGGCCTCTGGAGCCACAGCGAAAGATTGTGCCTGCCCTCTCCAAGGAAATTGTGCCCAATCCATTGACCACAACCCTACAGGTTAGGGAAAAGCTCCAAGGCCCCTGAGGTCATCAATAGTGTAGGCCACCCTGGACTAAGAGGGGCTCTCTGACACCAGCGGAGCATCTATATCCACTTAGACTCTCAGACAGTGTCCCCAGAGACAGAAGGTTGAAATGGACAGGCCTCCAGGCCCCCGCTTCATGAAGGTGCCATCATAGACACATACGCCAGCCTCAGCCAACATCTGATCCTCAGCCTGACTTCAGATGCAGGAGATTTTGATTCAGCCTCTGCAGAGTGGGCCTGCTCTGCCCTTGGCTCCAATCCTCACCCTAGCTTGTGTTTTCAGACTTCCGTCCTCACACTCCTGGCCCAAAAACCCTCCCTACTGGGAATTCTGGGGCCACAATGAAGCACTCTGCCTGCCACCCAGGAGAAAAACATTGTCTATGGTGCTGCCCAGAAACCCCAAATGAGGATCAAACTGTTTGGACCTCGGCAACACCCCAATTGCATAGGCTACCTTAAACACTAATGCTCTTTCGAAAATAGCCTGAGCCCAGACCTTCCAACAGACACCGAAACAGCTGGCTGCACACCCAGCACATTGGACCCGCCACTGCCTTAGTCCACCATCCATTCCCAACCTGGGTTTTCAGTCTTCGGATCCTAGACTTATCTCCAATCCCTGCACAGGGGGGAACCTGATGCACAAGTCAGAACCCCTCCTTCCCCATGGCAAGAAACCTTGCTGCTAGCAGTGAGTCCAACCTTCAGTGTAGAAGAAAACGGCATGGCCCATGAGGCCACGACCATGCGTGAGCGCCGCCTTGGGCACCAACACACATTGTAACCCTCAGCGTGAGTTCCTTATTCAAGTAACGCCTCTCAGTGATTGGACCAAGAGCCCGCATATGTGGCTTGCCATGCCCATAGGCACCCAGGACTAACTAGATGGTGTTTATTCCAGTTGAGGGATCCCATTGCTTTGCTCTAGAGTCCCTCTCTTGGGGGGTCCCTTGTGGCAGAAAACAGTACTCTTCCCTTCCCACAGAATGAACCAAAACACTTGGGAGCTTGGAAAATCCCCCGAGAGGAAGGGTCTTCCTCAGCCCCTGAAGCAACCCCTACCCTGAACGGCCACTGTGAACGCAACACCCAGAGACAAAAGCCTGAGCAACTGCCTCCCACTTACCCTCCTTTGATATCCAGAGGATCTCCCCTCAGGGAGTGGTGATCAGGCCTGCCATTACCTTGGCCCCTAGCTGAACCAAGTTTGCTTTTTCAGACATCTGTCCCCACAGCCCTGGCAAACACAGCCTCTAGGCTGGGTCCTCTGGAGCATTACCACAGGACCGTGCCTGCTCTCTCCAGGGAAACTGTGTCCATTCCTTTGGCGTCACACCTCCAGAATATGAGAAACCTCAAGGCCCCCGAGGACATCCCACTACTGGGAGCCTCCCTGGACACACAGGGGCATTCTGACACAAGCTGAGCAGCTACCTCCACGAAGGCATGCATACAGATGTCAACAGAGATAGAAGGTTGGCCGGACAGGCCCTTAGGCCCTAATCTCAACTCTTGCTTTGTTTTCCAGGTGTCACTCCTAAGAGGCTTTGGTTCGAAGAACAGGATATGGGGCTTTCCTGAGGCACTGAACAGAACTCCTCTCGACTCCACATGGGAAGCTTCCTTGTTGGAGCCGTGTCAAACAACTCAGGTTGGAGAATCCTGCAGAGTCCCTGAGCCACTTCCACATTCCAAGGTCTCCCAGGCCACCAAGCCACAGTAGGACTCATCTTCAGGAGAGTCCATTTCAACTCTCCCCTCTGGGTAGCTCACCCAGGAGCCCACAGATTGAGCCAACCTTGTCCTGACTAAACAGTGGGAATATGAGGTGGCGTTCCCAGGCATCCATGCTTAGACACCTGCTCTCGAGTCTTTCCGTATGGGGCCTCCTGGAACCATCCAAGAGGACTCGACAGTCGTGCAGAAGGAAACCTTGAGGTTTGGAGTAGTTCACAAATCCCATCGTAGGCAAACATCCCTGGCCTCATGAAAAACCCACACCCTTCAGGAAGAGGCCATGCTGGACAAAAACTCTAGCCTGAGGCACGTCTCATATTTGACATGACCTCAAAGCAGGAGATATCGATTCAGCCTCTGCAGTGTGGGCCTGCCATGCCCTCGGTCCCAAACCTCACGCTAGCTTGTGTTTTCAGACTTGCTTCCTCACACTCCTGGCAAACAAGCCCTCCGGACTATGAACTCCAGAACCACAACCAAGCCCAGTGTCTGCCCAATGGAAGAAAAACGTTTCCCTATGGGTTCTCCAGAAAACCCAGATGAGGATCAACCTGCTCGGGCCTCGACCGTCCCTGAAATGGATAGGCTGCTCTGGGCACTCATGCTCTGTCTGACACAGCCTGAAGCCAGATGTCCAGACAGACAAGGAGACAGCTGGCCGCATACCCAGCACTTCGGACACGCCATGGTCTTATGCCGTCAATTCTTCCTAACCTTAATTTTCAGATATCTGAACCTAGACATTAATCAATTCTCCACACAACTGGGTATCGCAGGCACAAAACAGAACTCCTCCTTCCCCATGGTTGTAAAGCTTGCTCTTGGCATGGAATCACAACTTCAGGGTGGGAGAAACCTTTATGGCCCCTGATGGCACGCCCAAACTTGAGTGCTGCTTGGGCACAAATTCACACTGTGACCCTCAGCATGAGCCCCTGTCAAAGAAAGGCCTGTCAGGGCCTGGACCAAGAGCCCACATATGGGGCTTGCAAAGCCCCTATGCTCCCAATCCTCACCAGTGTTTGAGTTTACCAGTCGCCCAGCCCATACCAGGGCTCTGCTCTGGAATCCCTTTCTTGGAGAGACACATGAGCCAGAAAACACGACTCCACCCTTACCACAAAATGACCCCAAACTCTTGGGAGCTGGGACAAATCCCCAAAGAGAGATACTCGTGCACAGTCCCTGAGGCCACCCCTCCTATCCACGGCTATCCCGGACACAACATCCAGAGACAAAAGCCTGAAGGAACGCCTCCCACTCGCCCTTGTTTAAGAGGCCCAGGAGCTCCCTCTCGGGCTGTACATGCGGCCTGCCATTCGCTAGGCGCCACGCATAAGCTGAGTTTGTGTTTTCAGACTTCTGTGCCCACAGCCTGGACCCACACAACCTCCAGGCTAGGGCCTCTGGAGCCACAGCGAAAGATTGTGCCTGCCCTCTCCAAGGAAATTGTGCCCAATCCATTGACCACAACCCTACAGGTTAGGGAAAAGCTCCAAGGCCCCTGAGGCCATCAATAGTGTAGGCCACCCTGGACTAAGAGGGGCTCTCTGACACCAGCGGAGCAACTATCTCCACTTAGACTCTCAGACAGTGTCCCCAGAGACAGAAGGTTGAAATGGACAGGCCCCCAGGCCCTGATCTGAACCTTAGATTTGGTTTCCATGTGTCCGTCCTCAGAGGACTGTTTTCGTAGACCAGCACACTGCGCTTTTCTGAGGCACCAAAGAAACCTCTCTCGTCTCCACATGGGGAGCTTACCTACTGGGGACGTATCAAACCCTTCAGGTAGGAGAGTTCCGCAGGGCCACTGAACAACCTGCACATTCCAAGGACTCCATGGACACAAACGCATATTACGACGCATCCTCAGGAGAGGCCATTTCAACGTAGCCCCCTGGGTAGCGTGCCCCAGAGGCAGCAGATCAAACATATCTTGTGGCTAATGGCCAATGGGAATGCGAGGCATGCTGTTCAGGGATCCATCCTTCGAACCCTGCTCTCCACTACTTCCGTATCCTATGTCCTGGAGCCATGCAACAGGACTCGAATGTCCCGCAGAAGGAAACCTTGTGGTTGGGGTAACCTCCAAACTCAGCATGGGAAAACTTCCTTGGCCTCATGAGGCCCCTGCTTCATGAAGGTGCCATCATGGACACATACTCCAGCCTCAGCCAACGTCTGATCCTCAGCCTGACTTCAGATGAAGGAGATTTTGATTCAGCCTCTGCAGAGTGGGCCTGCTCTGCCCTTGGCTCCAATCCTCACCCTAGCTTGTGTTTTCAGACTTCTGTCCTCACATTCCAGGCCCACTAACCCACCCTCCTGGGAATTCTGGGGCCACAATGAAGCACTCTGCCTGCCTCCCAGGAGAAAAATATTGTCTATGGTGCTGCCCAGAACCCCAAATGAGGACCAAAGAGCTTGGCCGTCGGCAACACCCCAATTGCATAGGCTACCTTAAACACTGATGCTCTGTCGCAAATAGCCTGAGCCCAGACCTTCCAACAGACACCGACACAGCTGGCTGCACACCTAGCACATTGGACCACAGGACCGTGCCACTCTCTCCTGGAAAACTGTGTCCATTCCTTTGGCGTCACACCTCCAGAATATGAGAAACCTCAAGGACATCACACTACTGGGAGCCTCCCTGGAGACACAGGGGCATTCGGACACAAGCTGAGCAGCTACTTCCACCAAGGCATGCACACAGATGTCAACAGAGATAGAAGGTTGAGCCGGACAGGCCCTTAGGCCCTAATCTCAACTCTTGCTTTGGTGTCCAGGTGTCACTCCTCAGAGGCTTTGGTTTGAAGAACAGGATATGGGGCTTTCCTGAGGCACTGAACATAACACCTCTCGACTCCACATGGAAGCTTCCTTGTTGGAGCCATGTTAATCACCTCAGGTTGGAGAATCCTGCAGAGTCCTGAGCCCCCTCCACATTCCAAGGTCTCCCAGGCCACCAAGCCACAGTAGGACTCATCTTCAGGAGAGTCCATTTCAACTCTCCCTTCTGGGTAGCTCACCCAGGAGCCCGCAGATTGAGCCTGACTTGTCCTGACTAAAGAGTGGGAATATGAGGTGGCGTTCCCAGGCATCCATGCTTAGACACCTGCTCTCGAGTGTTTCCATATGGGACCTCCTTTCCATATGGACCTCCGCTATCCAATAGGACTCGACTGTCGTGCAGAAGGAAACCTTGAGGTTTGGAGTAGTTCACAAATCCCATCGTAGGCAAACCTCCCTGGCGTCATGAAGCTTCCACACCCTTAAGGAAGAGGCCATGCTGGACAAAAATTCTAGCCTGAGGCACGTCTCATAGTTGACATGACCTCAGTGCAGGAGATCTCGATACAGCCTCTGCAGAGTGGGCCTGCTCTGCCCTTGGTCCCAAACCTCAGGTTAGCTTGTGTTTTCAGACTTCCTTCCTCACACTCCTGGCAAACAAGCCCTCCGGACTAGGAACTCCAGAACCACAATCCAGCCCAGGGTCTGCCCAACGGAAGAACAACGTTTCCCTGTGGGGTTCTCCAGAAAACCCAGATGAGGATCAACCTGCTCGGGCCTCGACGGTACCCGAACTGGATAGGCTGCTCTGGGCACTTATGCTCCATCTGACACAGCCTGATGCCACACGTCGAGACAGACAAGGAGACAGCTGGCCACACACCCAGCACTTCGGACACGCCATGGTCTTATACCGTCACCTCTTCCTAACCTTGGTTTTCAGATATCTGAACCTAGACATTATATCAATTCTCCACACAGCTGGGTATCGCAAGCACAAAAGAGAACTCCTCCTTCCCAATGGTTGTAAAGCTTGCTCTTGGCATGGAGTCACAACCTCAGGGTGAGAGAAACCTTCATGGCCCCTGATTCCACGCCCAACCGTGAGTGCAGCACCACAAATTCACACTGTGACTCTCAGTGTGAGCCCCATGTCAAAGTAAGGCCTGTCAGGGCCTGGACCAAGAGCCCATATATGGGGCTTGACAGGCCGCTATGCACCCAATCCTCACCTTTTTGAGTTTTCCAGTCTCCCCGCCCGTACCTGGGGCTCTGTTCTCGAATCCCTTTCTTGGAGAGACACATGAGCCAGACAACACGACTCCACCCTTCCCACAAAATGACCCCAAACTCTTGGGAGCTGGGACAAATACCCAGAGAGGGATACTCGTCCATATTCCCTGAGGCCACCCGTCCAATCCACTGCTATCCCGCACACAACATCCAGAGACAAAAGTCTGAAGGAACGCCTCCCACTCGCCCTTGTTTTAGAGGCCCAGGAGCTCCCTCTTGGGCTGTACATCCGGCCTGCCATACCCTAGGCGCCACTCATAAACTGAGTTTGTGTTTCCAGACATCTGTGCCCACAGCCTGGACCCAAACAACCTCCAGGCTAGCCTCCATTACAAGGCCCTCATGGACACAAACACACATTAGGCCCCATCCTCAAGAAAGTCCATTTCAACTCAGCCACCCCGGTTTCTCCCGCAGAGCCATCAGATCTCAACTGTCTAGTCCCTTCTCTCTTCCCCAGGGCTCTGCTTTGGAATTCCTATTTGTTTGGGGCACCTGAGGTATCAAACCTGAAAGGAGACCTCCCATCCCACAGATTGACGAAAAACCACTGGGACCGGGCCATATCCACAGAGAGGAAGATTCGCCCATGGCCCAGGAGGCCTCCCCACTTTCCACGGCCATAGTTGAAACAAAATCCAGAGACAAAAGCCTGAGCAAGCGCCTCAGACTCACTCTTTCTTCATATCCTGAAGAGTTGTTCTCATGGTTTGAGATTGGGCCTGCCATACCTACGTCCCCAAACCTAAGCTGAGTTTGTGTTTTCAGACTTCTGTCCGCAAAGTCCTGGGCCACACACCCTCCAGGCTGGGGCCCCTGGAGCCTCACATTAGGACTGTGCTTACCCCATGAATGGGAATTCTGCCCATTCCATTGTCCAAAATCGTACATATTAGGAGAACCCTCCAATTCCCCGAGGCCATCCCAATAGTGTAGGTCTCCCGGGACAAACAAGGGCGGTCTGACACCAGCTGAGCATCTACCTCCACTCATACCATAGATGGATGCCCAGAGAAGAAGATTGAACCAGACAGGACCCTAGGCCATAATCGGATCAGTTGCTTTGGTTTACAGGCATGTATCCTCAAAAGCCTGGACTCCAATAACAGCATAGGGGGTTTCCTGAGGCACCCATCAGGTTAAATCTCGTCTCCACGAGGAAACTTGTGCATGGGAGCTATGTCAAAAGCTAAGGAGAATACTTCAGGGTCCCGGTGCCACCGCCCCATTCCAAGGCCCTCGTGGACACAAACACACATTAGGCCACATCCTCATGAAAGTCCATTTCAACTCAGCCAACCTGGTTGCTCCCGCAGAGCCAGAAGATCTCAACTGTCTTGTTGCTAGGAGACAATTGGAATGCGAGGCGGGCTTCCCTGGCATCCATCCTCGAACGATGCTCTGGAGTCTTTCCATATGGGACGTCCTGGAGCTGCCCAACAGGTCTCAATTGTCCCGCAGAAGGAATCCTTGAAGGGGGCATCCCACAACTCCCAACGTGGGAAAACCTCCATGGCCTTGAGATTCCGCTCCTTTCATGGAGGGGCAGTCATGCACAGAAACTCAAACCTGAGCCAACGTCTGATCCTCGCCGTGAGTTCAGATGCATGAGATAATGGTTCAGATCTGAAGGGGGTACCTGCCGTGCCCTCGGCCTGAAGCCCAAGTCTAGCTTCTGTTCTCAGACTTCTGTCCTCACACTCCTGGCCCAGAATCCCTCAAGTCTGGCAATTCCGGACACATATGCAGCACTCTGCTTGACCTCTAGAAAAAATTTATTGCTTAAGAGCTGCCCAGGCACCTTAAATGAGGATAATCCTACACGGCACCCGACTGTACTCAAATATATAGTCTAACATGGGCATAATGCACTGTCTGACACAACCTGAGCCCAACCTCCTGACCAACACCCAGACAGCTGACTGCACACTGAGCAAATCAGACCCGCCAAGGCCTTATGTCCTCATCTCTACCCAACTGCGGTTTTCAGGTTTCAGAACCTAGACCTTATCTCCAACCACTGCCCAGGGTTGAAAATGATGCAGAAATCAGAATTCCTTCCCCATGGCTAGACAACTTGTGATTGGCATGTGGTCCAATGTACAGTGTAGATGAAACCAGTGTTGCCCATGTGGCTCCGCCCATGTACACAGGCCACATTGGTCACAAACACACATTGTGACCCTCAGCCTGAACCCAGTCCTCAAGTAAGGCTTCTAAGTGGCTATTGAAGGGACAGCATATTGGGCCTGCCCTGCCCCTAAGCCCCAATTTTTAAGCAGAGTTTGGGTAGCCCTTTCACTCTTCCACAGTGCTCTGCTTTGGAATTCCTCTTTGGTTGGGACACCTGAGGTAACAAACCTGAAAGGAGACCTCCCATCCAACAGATTGACGAAAAACAATTGGGCCGTGCCTAATCCACAGAGATGAAGATTCGTCCATGGCCCATGAGGTCTCCGCACATTCCACGGCTATTGATACATAATCCAGAGACAAAAGCCTGAGCAAGCGCCTCAGACTCGTTCTTGCTTCAGATACTGAAGTGTTCTTCACATGGTTTGTAGATTTGGCCTGCCATACCTACGTCCCCAAACCTAAGCTGAGTTTTTGTTTTCAGACTTCTGTCCTCAAAGTCCTGGGCCACAAACCCTCCAGGCTGTGGCCCCTGAGTCACATATTAGGACTGTGCCTACACAATCCATTGGAATTCTGCCCATTCCATTGTCCAAAATCGTACAAATCAGGAGAACCCTCCAAAGTCCCCGAGGCCATCCCAATAGTGTAGGCCTCCCGGGACAAACAAGGGCGGTCTGACACCAGCTGAGCATCTACCTCCACTCATACCATAGATGGATATCCCCAAAGAAGAAGATTGAACCAGACAGGACCCTAGGCCATAATCGGATGCATTGCTTTGGTTTACAGGAATGTCTCCTCAAAGGACTGGATTCCAATACCAGCAAAGCGGGTTTCCTGAGGCACCCATGAGAACAAATCTCATCTCCACAAGGAAACTTGTGCATGGGAGCTATGTCAAAAGCTTAGGAGAATACTTCAGGGTCACTGTGCCACCGCCCCAAACCAAGGCCCTCATGGATCCAAACACACATTATGCCCCATCCTCAGGAAAGACCATTTCTTTTTTTTTTCTATTTAAGATTTCTTTTATTTATTTGACAGACAAAGATCACAAGCAGGCAGAGAGGCAGGCAGAGAGAGAGTAGGAGGTAGGCTCCCTGCTAAGCAGAGAGCCTGATATGAGGCTTGATCGAGAACTCTGAGATCATGACTTCAGCCAAAGGCAGCAGCTTAACCCACTGAGCCACCCAGGAGACCCAGGATAGTCCATTTCAATTCAGCCACCCCGGTTGCTCCCGCAGAGCCATCTGATCTACACTGTCTTGTTGCTATTAGCCAATTGGAATGCGAGGCGGGCTTCCCTGGAATCCATCCACGAACGGTGCTCTGGAGTCATTTCATATGAGATGTACTGGATCTGCCCAACAGGTCTCAATTGTCCCGCAGAAGGAATCCTTGAAGGGGGCATCCCACAACTCCCAACGTGGAAAAACCCCCATGGCCTTGAGATTCCGCTCCGTTCATGAAGGGGCAGTCATGCACAGAAATTCCAACCTGAGCCAACGTCTGATCCTCGCCGTGACTTCAGATGCATGAGATATTGGTTCAGATCTGCAGGGGGTACCTGCCGTGCCCTCGGCCTGAAGCCCAAGTCTAGCTTGTGTTCTCAGACTACTGTCCTCACACTACTACCCAGAACCCCTCAAGTCTAGCAATTCCGGACCCACAATGCACCAGACTGCCAGCACTCTAGAAAAAATATATTTCCTAATGAGTTTCCGAGGAATCTCAAATGATGATAAACATACACGGCACTCGACTGTACACAAATTATGTAGGCTAACCTGGGCAGTAATGCACTCTGGCCCAACCTGTGCCTGAACCTCTTGACCAACACCCAGGCAGCTGACCGTACACTGAGCACATCAGACCCGACATGGCCTTAGGTCTTCATCTCCTCCCAACTGCGATTTTCAGGCTTCAGAACCTAGACATTATCTCCAACCACTGCCCAGGGTTGAAAATGATGCAGAAATCAGAACTCCTTTCCCATGGCAAGAATCCATGTGATTGGCATGTTGTCCAAAGTTCAGTGTAGTTGAAACCAGTGTGGCCCATGATCCCCGGGGATGCTTTTTGGCCACATTGGTCACAAACACACATTGTGACCCTCAGCCTGAGCCAAGTCCTCAAGTAAGGCCTCTTAGTGGCTGGATGAAGTGACAGTATATTGGGCCTGCCATGCCCCAAGGCACCAATTTTAGCCATAGTTTGGGTTGTCCCTTCACTCTTCCCCAGGGCTCTGCTTTGGATTTCCTCTTTTGTTGGGACACTGAGGTAACAAACCTGAAAGGAGACCTCCCATCCCAGAGATTGACGAAAAACCATTGGGACTGGGCCAAATCCACAAAGAGGAAGATTCGTCCATGGCACATGAGGAATCCCCACATTCCACGGCCACCGTTGATACAAAATCCAGAGACAAAAGCCTGAGCAAGCGCCTCAGACTAGCTCTTTCTTCATACCCTGAAGATTTCTTCTCATGGTCTGTAGATTGGGCCTGCCATTCCTACGTCCCCAAACCTAAGGTGAGTTTGTGTTTTCAGACTTGTGTCCTCAAAGTCCTGGGACACACACCGTAAAGGCTGGTGCCCCTGGAGCCACACAGTAGGACTGGGCCTACCCAATCCATGGGAATTCTGCGCATTCCATTGTTCAAAATCTTACAAATCAGGAGAACCCTCCAAAGTCCCCGAGGCCATCCCAATAGTGTAGGTCTCCCGGGACAAACAAGGGCGGTCTGACACCGGCTGAGCATCTACCTCCACTCATACCATAGATGGATGTCCCCAGAGAAGAAGATGGAACCAGACAGGACCCTAGCCCATAATCGGATGCATTGATTTGGTTTACAGGCATGTCTCCTCAAAGGACTGCATTCTAATACCAGCAAAAATGGTTTCCTCAGGCACCGATCAGAACAAATCTGTCTCCACAAGGAAACTTGTGCATGGGAGTTATGTCAAAAGCTTAGGAGAATACTTCATGGGCCCTGTGCCACCGCCCCAATCCAAGGCCCTCATGGACACAATCACACATTAGGCCCCATCCTCAGGAAAATCCAATTCAACTCAGCCACCCGGTTCCACCCGCAGAGCCATCCAATCTAAACTGCTTGGTGCTAGGAGACAATTGGAATGCGAGGCGGGCTTCCCTGGCATCGATCTTGAACGGTGCTCTGGAGTCATTCCATATGGGATGTCTGGAGCTGCCAAACAGGTCTCAATTGTCCTGATTAGACTTCTCTCCTCACACTCCTGGCCCAGAAGCCCTCAAATTTGGCAATTCCGGACCCACAATGCAGGACTCTGCCTGCCCTCTAGAAAAAAAAAAATATATATTGTGACCCTCAGCCTGAGCAGAGTCCTCAAGTAATGCCTCTCAGCGGCTGGATGAAGAGACAGCATATTGGGCCTGCCATGATCCTAGGCCCCAATTTTTAACCACAGTTTGGGTTGTCCATTCACTCTTCCCCGGGGCTCTACTTTGGAATTCCTCTTTGGTTGAGACACTGAGGTAACAAACCTGAAAGGAGACCTCCCATCCCACAGCTTGACGAAAAACAATTGGGAACGGGTCAAATCCGCAGGGAGGAAGATTCGTCCATGGCCCATGAGGCCTCCGGGGACAAACAAGGGCGGTCTGACACCAGCTGAGCATCTACCTCCAATTATACCATAGATGGATGTCCCTAGAGAAGAAGATTGAACCAGACAGGACCCTAGGCCATAATCGGATCCATTGCTTTGGTTTACAGTCATGTCTCATCAAAAGCCTGGATTCCAATACCAGAATAAGGGGCTTCCTGTGGCACCCATCAGAACAAATCTCGTCTCCACAAGGAAATTTGTGCATGGGAGCTATGTCAAAAGCTTAGGAGAATACTTCAGGGTCCCGGTGCCACCGCCCCATTCCAAGGCCTTCATGGACACAAACACACATTAGGCACCATCCTCAGGCAGTCCATTTCTTTTTTTTGTTTAAAGATTTTATTTATTTATAAGACAGACAGAGATCACAAGCAGGCAGAGAGGCAGGCAGAGAGATAGAAGGAAGCAGGCCCGATATGAGGCTCGAAACCAGGACTCTGAGATCATGACCTGAGCCTAAGGAAGCGGCTTAACCCACTGAGCCACCCAGGAGCCGCAGGAAAGTCCATTTCAACTCAGCCACCCCGTTTGCCCCCGCAGAGTCATCCGACCTAAACTGTCTTGTTCCTAGGAGACAATTGGAATGCGAGGCGGGCTTCCCTGGCATCCATCCTCTAACGGTGCTCTGGAGTCATTCCATATGGGATGTCCTGGAGCTGCCCAACAGGTCTTAATTGTCCCGCAGAAGGAATCCTTGAAGGGGGCAGCCCCTTGAAGGGGGCAGCCCACAACTCCCAACGTGGGAAAACCTCCATGGCCTTTAGAACTGCTCCGTTTATGAAGAGGAAGTCATGCACAGAAACTCCAAACTGAGCCAACGTCTGATCCTCGCCGTGACTTCATACGCATGAGACATTGGGTCAGATCTGCAGGGGGTACCTGCTGTGGCCTCGGCCTGAAGTCCAAGTCTAGCTTGTGTTCTCAGACTTCTGTCCTCACACTCCTGGCCTAGAAGCCCTCAAGTTTGTCAATTCCGGACCCACAATGCAGCACTCTGCCAGCCCTCTAAAAAAACATATCTTGCCTAATGAGCTGCCCAAGCACCTTCAATGAGTATAAACCTACACGGCACTCGACTGTACCCAAATTATATAGTCTAACCTGGGCACTAATGCACCATCAGCACCAACTGAGCACGAACCTCCTGACCAAAACCCAGGCAGCTGACCGCACACTGAGCACATCAGACCCGCCATGGCCTTAGGTCAGTGTAGTTGAAAGCAGTGTTGCCAATGTTGCCCCGCCCATGCTCGCGGGCCACATAGGTCACACACAGACTTAGGTCGTCATCTCTTCCCTACTGCGGTTTTCAGGCTTCAGAACCTAGACCTTATCTCAAACCACTGCCCAGGGTAAAAATGATCAAGAAATCAGAACTCTTTCCCCGTGGTAAGAAACCTTGTAATTGGCATGTTGTCCAAAGTTCAGTGTAGTTGAAATCACTGTGGCCAATTAGGCCCCGCCCATGCTCGCGGGGCACATTGGTCACAAACGCATATTGTGACCCTCAGCCTGAGCCCAGTCCTCAAGTAAGGCCTCTCAGTGTCTGGATGAAGTGACAGCATATTGGGCATGCCATGCCCCTAGGCCCCAATTTTTAACCATAGTTTGGGTTTTCCCTTCACTCTTCCCCAGGGCTCTGCTTGGAATTCCTCTTTTGTTGGGACACCTGAGGTAGCAAACCTGAAAGAGACCTCCCATCCCACAGATTGACGAAAAATATTTGGGACCGGGCCAAATCCACAAAGAGGGAGATTCGTCCATGGCCCATGAGGCCTCCCCATCTTCCATGGCCATCGTTGATACAATATCCAGAGACAAATGTCTGAACAAGCACCTCAGACTAGCTCTTTCTTCATATCCTGAAGAATTCTTCTCATGGTTTGTAGATTGGGCCTGCCATACCTACCTCCCACAACCTAAGATGAGTTTGTGTTATCAGACTTCTGTCCCCAAAGTCCTGGGCCACACACCCTCCAGGCTGGGGCCCCTGGAGCCACACATTAGGACTGTGACTACCCAATCAATGGGAAGAAGATTGAACCAGACAGGACACTAGGCCATAATCGGATCCATTGCTTTGGTTTACAGGCATGTCTACTCAAAACCCTGGAAAACAATACCAGCAAAGGGGGTTTCCTGAGTCACCCATCAGAACAAATCTCGTCTTCACAAGGAAACTTGTGCATGGGAGCTAGTCAAAAACTTAGGAGAATACTTCAGGGTCCCGGTGCCACCCCCCCATTCCAAGGCCCTCATGGACAAAAACACACATTAGGCCCCATTCTCAGGAAAGTCCATTTCAACTCAGCCACCCCGGTTGCTCCCGCAGAGCCATCCATTCTAAACTGTCTTTGTGCTAGGAGAAAATTGGAATGCGAGGCGGGCTTCCCTGGCATCCATCCCCGAACAGTGCTCTGGAGTCATTCCATATGTGATGTCCTGGAGCTGCCCAACAGGTCTCAATTGTCCCGCACATGAATCCTTGAAGGGGGCATCCCACAACTCCCAACGTGGAAAAACCTCCATGGCCTTGAGATTCCGCACCGTTCATGAAGGGGCTGTCATGCACAGAAACTCCAACCTGAGCCAACGTCTGATCCTCACCGTGACATCAGATGCATGAGATATAGGTTCAGATCTGCAGGGGGTACCAGCTTCCCCTCGGCCTGAAGCCCAAGTCTAGCTTGTGTTCTCAGACTTCTGTCCTCACACTCCTAGGCAAGAATCCCTCAAGTTTTGCAATTCCGGACCCACAAGGCAAGACTCTGCCTGACCTCTTCAAAAAATTTTATTGCCTAATGAGCTGCCCAGGCACCTTAAATGAGGATAAACCTAAACGGCACTCCACTGCACCCAAATTATATAGTCTAAGCTGGGCACTAATGCACTGTCTGTCACCACCTGAGCCCGAACCTCCTGACCAACACCCAGGTAGCTGACCTCATACTGAGCACATCAACATGCCTTGGCCTAAGGTCGTCATCTCTTCCCAACTGTGGTTATCAGGCTTCAGAACCTAGACCTTATCTCCAACCACTGCACAGGGTTGATAATGATGCAGAAAGCAGAACTCTTTCCCCATGGCAAGAAACCTTGTGATTGGCATGTTGTCCAAAGTTCAGTGTAGTTGAAACCAGTGTGGCCCATGAGGCCCCGCTCATGCTCGAGGGCCACATACTTCAGGTTCCCGGTCCCACCGCCCCATTCCAAGGCCCTCATGGACACAAACACACATTAGGCCCCATCCTCAGGAAAGACCATTTCAACTCAGCCACCCAGGTTGCTCCCGCAGAGCCATCCGATCTCCACTGTCTTGTTGCGAGGAGACAATTGGAAAGCGAGGTGGGATTCCTTGGCATTCATCCTCGAACGGTGCTCTGGCGAAATTCAATATGGGAGGTCCTGGAGCTGCCCAACAGGTCTCAATTGTCCCGCAGAAGGAATCCTTGAAGGGGGCATCCCACAACTCCCAACGTGGGAGAAACTCCATGGCCTTGAGATTCTGCTCCATTCATGAAGGTGCAGTCATGGACAGAAACTCCAAAATGAGCCAACGTCTCATCCTCGCCGTGACTTCCGATGCATGAGATATTGGTTCAGATCTGCAGGGGGTACCTGCCGTGCCCACAGCCTGAAGTCCAAGTCTAGCTTGTGTTCTCAGAATTCTGTCCTCACACACCTGGCCCAGAAGCCCTCAACTCTGGCAATTCCTGACCCACAATGCAGCACTGACAGCCCTCTCGAAAAATATTTTGCCTAATGAGCCTCCCAGGCACCTTAATGAGGATAAACCTACACGGCTCCGACTATACCCAAATTATATAGTCTAACCAGAACACTAATGCACTGTCTGACACAACCTGAGCCCGAACATCCTGACCAACACCCAGACAGCTGACCGCACACTGAGCACATCAGACCCGCCATGGCCTTAGGTCATCATCTCTTCCCAACTGCGGTTCAGGCTTCAGAACCTAGACTTTATATCCAACCTCTGCCCAGGGTTGAAAATGATGCAGAAATCAGAACTCCATCCCCATGGCAAGAGACCTTGTGATTGGCATGTTGTCCAAAGTTCAGTGTAGTTGAAACCAATGTGGCCAATGAGGCCCCGCCCAAGCTCGAGGGCCACATTGGTCACAAACACACATTCTGTCCCTCAGCCTAAGCCCAGTCCTCAAGTAAGGCCTATCAGCGGCTGGATGATGAGATAGCATATTGGGCCTGCCCTGCCCATAGGCCCCAATTTTTAACCATAGTTTGGGTTGTCCCTTCACTCTTTCCCAGGCCTCTGCTTAGGATTCCTCTTTGGTTGGGACACCTGAGGTAACAAACCTGAAAGCAGACCTCCCATCCAACAGATTGACGAAAAACAATTGGGACCGGGACTAATCCACAGAGAGGAAGATTCATCCATGGCCCATGTGGCCTCCCCACATTCCACGGCCATCGTTGATACAAAATCCAGAGACAAAAGCCTGAGCAAGCGCCTCAGACTCGCTCTTTCTTCATATCCTGAAGAGTTCTTCCTACGGTTTGTAGATTGGGCCTGCCATACCTACGTCCCCAAACCTAAGCTAAGTTTGTGTTTTCAGAATTCTGTCCTCAAAGTCCTGGGCCACACACCCTCTAGGCTAGGGCCACTGGAGCCACACATGAGCACTGTGTCTACCCAATCTATGGGAATTCTGCCCATTCCATTGTCGAAAATCGCACAAATAAGGAGAACCCTCTATAGTCCCCGAGGCCATCCCAATTGTGTAAGTCTCCCAGGACAAACAAGGGCGGTCTCACACCAGCTGAGCATCTACCTCCACTCATACCACAGATGGATGTCCCCAGAGAAGAAAATTGAACCAGACAGGACGCTAGGCCATAAACGGATCCATTGCTTTGGTTTACAGGCATGTCTCCTCAAAAGCTTGGATTCCAATACCAGCGTAGGGGGTTTCCTGAGGCACCCATTAGAACAAATCTCATCTCCACAAGGAAACTTGCGCATGGGAGCTATGTCCAAATCTTAGGAGAATACTTCAGGGTCCCGGTGCCCCCGCCCCATTCCAAGGCCCTCATGGACACAAACACACCTTAGACCCCAACCTCAGAAAGTCCATTACTTTTTTTTTTAAGATTTTATTTATTTATTTGACAGTCATAGATCACAAGCAGGCAGAGAGAGAGTAGGAAGCAGGCTCCCTGCTGAGCAGAGTGCCTGATGTGAGGCTCGATCCTAGGACTCTGAGATCATGACCTGAGTCGAAAGAAGTGGCTTAACACACTGAGCCACCCAGGAGCCCCACGAAAGTCCCATTCAACTCAGTCACACCGGTAGCTCCCGCAGAACCATCCAATCTAAACTGTCTTGGTGCTAGCAGACTATTGGAATGCGAGGCGGGCTTTCCTGGCATCCATCCTCGAACGGTGCTCCGGAATCATTCCATATGGGATGTCCTGGAGCTGCCCAACAGGTCTGAAATGTCCCGCCGAAAAAATCCTTGAAGGGGGCATCCCACAACTTCCAACTTGGGAAAACCACCAAAGCCTTGAGTTTCCGCTCCGTTCCTGAAGGGACAGTCATGCACAGAAACTCCAACATGAGCCAACGTCTAATCATCGCCGTGACTTCAGAAGCATGAGATATTGGTTCAGTTTGGGTTGTCCCTTCACTCTTCCCCAGGGCTCTGCTTTGGAATTCCTCTTTGGTTGGGACACCTGAGGTAACAAACCTGAAAGGTGACTTCCCATCCCACAGATTGACGAATAACAATGGGGACCGCGCCAAATCCACAGAGAGGAAGATTCATCCATGGCCCATGAGGCCTCCCCACATTCCACGGCCATCGTTGATACAAAATCAAGAAATAGCCTGAGCAGGCGCCTCAGACTCGCACTTTCTTCATATCCTGAAGAGTTCTTTTCATGGTTTGTAGATTGGGCCTGCCATACCTACGTCCCAAACCTTGGCTGAGTTTGTGTTTTCAGTCTTCTGTCCTAGAAATCCTGGGCCACACACCCTCCAGGCTGGGCACCTGGAGCCACATATTAGGACTGTGCCTACACAATACATGGGAATTCTGCCCATTCCATTGTTCCAAATCGTACAAATTAGGAGAACCCTACAAAGTACCCGAGGACATCACAATTGTGTGGTCTCCCGGGACAAACAAGGGCCGTCTGACACCAGCTGAGCATCTACCTCCACTCATACCATAGATATATGTCCTCAGAGAAGAAGATTGAACCAGACAGGACACTAGGCCATAATCGGATCCATTGCTTTGGTTTACAGGCATGTCTCCTCAAAAGCCTGGATTCCAATACAAGCATAGGGGTTTTCCTGAGGCACCCATGAGAACAATTCTCGTCTCCATGAGGAAACTTGTGCATGTAAGCTATGTCAAATGCTTAGGAGAATACTTCAGGGTCCCAGTGACACCGCCCATTCCAAGGTCCTCATGGACACAAACACACATTAGGCCCCATCCTCAGGAAAGTCCATTTCAACTCAGCCACCCCGGTTGCTCCCGCAGAGCCATCCGATTTCAAATGTCTTGTTGCGAGGAGACAATTGGAATGCGAGGCGGGCTTCCTTGGCATCCATATTCGAACTGTGCTCTGGAGTCATTCCATATGGGAAGTCCTGGAGCTGCCCAAAAGGTCTCAATTGTCCCGCAGAAGAAATCCTGGAAAGGGGCATCCCACAAGTCCCAACGTGTTGAAAACCTCCATGGTCGTGAGATTCAGCCATGTTCATGAAGGTGCAGTCATGCACAGAAACTCCAAACTGAGCCAACGTCTGATCCTCGCCGTGACTTCAGATGCATGAGATATTGGTTCAGAACTTCAGGGGGTACCTGCCCTGCCCTCGGCCTGAAGCTCAAGTCTAGCTTGTGTTCTCAGACTTCTGTCCTCACACTACTGGCCCAGAATTCCTCAAGTTTGGCAATTCTGGACCCACAATGCAGCACTCTGCCTACCCTCTAGAAAAAAATATATTGCCTAATGAGGTGCCCAGGCAACTTAAAGGAGGATGAAACTACAAGGCACTCGACTGTACCCAAATTATACAGTCTAACCTGGGCACTAATGCACTGTCTGACACAACCTGAGCCCGAACTTGCTGACCAACACCCAGGCAGCTGACCGCACACTGAGCACATCAGACCCGCCATGGACTTAGGTCGTCATCTCTTCCCAACTGCGGTTTTCAGGATCAAGAACCTAGACCTAATCTCCAACCACTGCCCAGGTTTGAAAATGATGCAGAAAGCAGAACTCCTTCCCAATGGCAAGAAACCTTGTGATTGGCATGTTGTCCAAAGTTCAGTGTAGTTGAAACCAGTGTGGCCCATGAGGCCCCGCCCATGCTCGCGGGCCACATTGGTCACAAACACACATTGTGACCCTCAGCCTGAGCCCAGTCCTCAAGTAAGGCCTCTCAGTGGCTGGATGAAGAGACAGCATATGGGGCCTGCCATGCCACTAGGCCCAAATTTTTAACCATAATTTGGGTTGTCCCTTCACTCTTCCCCAGGTCTCTGCTTTGGAATTCCTCTTTGGTTCGGACACCTGAGGTAACATACCTGAAGGCAACATCCCAGCCCACAGATTTACGAAAAACAATTGGGACCGGGCAAAATTCACAGAGAGGAAGATTCGTCCATGGCCCATGAGGCCTCCTCACATTCGACGGCCTTCGTTGATACAAAATACAGAGACCATAGCCTGAGCAAGCGCCTCAGACTCGCTCTTTCTTCATATCCTGAAGAGTTCTTCTCATGGTTTGTAGATGGGGCCTGATATACCTACGTCCCCAAACCAAGCTGAGTTTGTGTTTTCAGACATCTGTCCTCAAAGTACTGGGCCACACACACACCAGGCTGGGGCCACTGGAGCCACACATTAGGACTGTGCCTACCCCATGCCCATTCCATTGTATAATTTCGTACAAATTAGGAGAACCCTCCAAAGTCCCTGGCCATCCCAATAGTGTAGGTCTCTGTGGACAAACAAGGGCGGTCTGACAACATAATCGGATCCATTGCTTTGGTTTATAGGCATGTCTCCTCAAAATCCTGGATTCCAATACCAGCATAGGGGGTTTCCTGAGGCACCCATCAGAAATAATCTCGTCTCCACGAAGAAACTTGTGCATGGGACCTATGTAGGTCATGAAGGGGCAGTCATGCACAGAAACTACAACCTGAGCCCGAACCTCCTGACCAACAACCAGGCAGCTGACCGCACACTGAGCACATCAGAACTACCATGGCCTTAGGTCATCATCTCTTCCCAACTGCGGTTTTCAGGATTCAGAACCTAGCTGAGTTTGTTTTCCGACTACTGTCCTCAAAGTCCTGGGCAACACACCCTCCTGGCTGGGGCCCCTGGAGCCATATATTAGGACTGTGCCTACTTCATGCATGGGAATTCTGCCCATTCCATTGTCCAAAATTGTACAAATTAGGAGAACCCTAAAAGTCCCCGAGGCCATCCCAATATGTAGGTCTCTTTGGACAAACAAGGGCGGTCTGACACCAGCTGAGCATCTACCTCCACTCATACCATAGATGGATGTCCCAAGAGAAGGAGATGGAACCAGACAGGACCCTAGGCCATAATCGGATCCATTGCTTTGGTTTACAGGCATGTCTCCTCAAAATCCTGGATTCCAATACCAGCATAGGGGGTTTCCTGAGGCACCCATCAGAAAACATCTCGTCTCCACGAGGAAACTTGTGCATGGGACCTATGTCAAAATCTTAGGAGAATACTTCAGAGCCGGTGCCACCGCCCCATTCCAAGGTCCTCATGGACACAAACACACATTAGGCCCCATGCTCACGAAAGTCCATTTCAAATCAGCCACCCCGGTTGCTCCCGCAGAGCCATCCGATCTCCACTGTCTTGTTGCTAGGAGACAATTGGAATGCGAGGCGGGCATCCCTGGCATCCATCCTCGAACGGTACTCTGGAGTCATTCCATATGGGATGTTTTGGGGCTGCCCAACAGGTCTCAATTGTCCCGCAGAAGGAATCCTTGAAGGGGGCATCCCACAACTCCCAACGAGGCAAAACCTCCATGGCATTGAGATTCCTCTCCGTTCATGAAGGGCAGTCATGCACAGAAACTACAACCTGAGTCAACGTCTGATCCTGCCGTGACTTCAGATGCATGAGATATGGGTTCAGATGTGCAGGGGGTACCTGCCTTGCACTCGGCCTGACGCCCAAGTCTAGCTTGTGGTCTCAGACTTCTGTCCTCACACTACTGGCCCAGAAGCCCTCACGTTTGGCAATTCCGGACCCACAATGCAGTACTCTGCGTGCCCTCTAGAAAAAATATCTTGCCTAATGAGCTTCCCAGGCACCACAAGATGATCAACCTTCACGGAACTCGACTGTACCCAAATTATATAGTCTAACCTGGGCACTAATGCACTGTCTGACACAACCTGAGCCCGAAACTCCTGACCAACAACCAGGCAGCTGACCGGACACTGAGCACATCAGACCCACTAAGTCATCATCTCTTCCCAACTGCGGTTTTCAGGCTTCCGAACCTAGACCTTATCTCCAACCACTTCCCAGGGTTGAAAATGATGCAGAAATCAGAACTCCTTCCCCATTGCAAGAGACCGTGTGATTGGCATGTTGTCCAAAGTTCAGTGTAGTTGAAACCAGTGTGGCCCATGAGGCTCGGACCCTGCTCGCGGGACACATTGGTCACAAACACACATTGTGACCCTCAGCCTGAGCCCAGTCCTCAAGTAAGGCCTCTCAGTGGCTGGATGAAGAGATAGCATATGGGGCCTGCCATGCCCCTAGGCCCCAAATTTTAACCATAGTTTGGGTTGTCCCTTCACTCTTCCCAGGGCTCTGTTTGGAATTCCTCTATGGTTGGGACACCTGAGGTAACAAACCTGAAAGGAGACCTCCCATCCCACAGATTGACGAAAAACAATTGGGACCGGGCCAAATCCCAAGAGAGGAAGTTCGTCCATAACCCATGAGGCCTCCCCTCATTCCATGGCCATCGTTGACACAAAATCCAGACACCAAAGCCTGAGCAAGCGCCTCAGACTCGTTCTTTCTTCGTATCCTGAAGATTTCTTCTCATGGTTTGTAGATTGGGCCTGCCATACCTACGTCCCCAAACCTAAGCTGCCTTTGTGTTTTCCGACCTCTGTCCTCAAAGTCCTGGGCCACACACCCTCCAGGCTGGGGCCTCTGGAGCCACACATTAGGACTGTGCCTACCCCATGCATGGGGATTCTGCCCAATCCATTGTCCAAAATCGTACAAATTAGGAGAACCCTCCAAAGTCCCCGAGGCCATCCCAATATGTAGGTGTCTGTGGACAAACAAGGGCGGTCTGACACCAGCTGAGCATCTACCTCCACTCATACCATAGATGGATGTCCCCAGAGAAGGATATGGTACCAGACAGGACCCTAGGCCATAATTGGATCCATTGCTTTGGTTTAAAGGCATGTCTCCTCAAAATCCTGGATTCCTATACCAGCATAGGGGCTTTCCTGAGGCACCCATCAGAAAAAATCTCGTCTCCACGAGGAAACTTGTGCATGGGACCTATGTCAAAATCTTAGGAGAATAATTCAGAGTCCCGGTGCCACCGCCCCATTCCAAGGTCCTCATGGACACAAACCCACATTAGGCCCCATGCTCAGGAAAGTCCATATCAACTCAGCCAACCAGGTTGCTCCCGCAGAGCCATCCGAACTCAACTGTCTTGTTGCTAGGAGACAATTGGAGAGCGAGGTGGGCTTCCCTGGCATCCATCCTCGAACAGTGCTCTGGAGTCATTCCATATGGGATATTTTGTAGCTGCCAAACAGGTCTCAATTGTCCCGCAGAAGGAATCCTTGAAGGGGGCATCCCAAAACTCCCAATGTGGGAAAACCTCCATGGCCTTGAGATTCCTCTCCGTTCATGAAGGGGCAGTTATGCACAGAAATTACAACCTGAGCCAAAGTCTGATCCTCGCCGTGACATCAGATGCATGAGATATTGGTTCAGATGTGCAGGGGGTACCTGCCTTGCCCTTGGGACTGAAGCCCAAGCCTAGCTTGTGGTCTCAGACTTCTGTCATCACACTACTGGCCCAGAAGCCCTCAAGTTTGGCAATTACGGACCCACAATGCAGCACTCTGCCTGCCCTCTAGAAAAAATATCTTGCCTAATGAGCTGCCCAGGCACCTCAAATGAGGATCAACCTACACGGCACTCGACTGTACCCAAATTACATAGTCTAACCTGGGCACTAATGCACTGTCTGACACAACCTGAGCCTAAAACTCCTGACCAACAACCAGGCAGCTGGCCGCACACTGAGCACATCAGAACCACCATGGCTTTAGGTCATCATCTCTTCCCAACTGCGGATTTCAGGCTTCAGAACCTAGACCTTATCTCCATCCACTGCCCAGGGTTGAAAATGATGCAGAAATCAGAACTACTTCACCATGGCAAGAGACCTTGTGATTGGCATGTTGTCCAAAGTTCAGTGTAGTTGAAACCAGTGTGGCCCATGAGGCCCCGCCCAAGCTCGCGGGCCACATTGGTCACAAGCACACATTGTGAACCTCAGCCTGAGCCCAGTCCTCAAGTAAGGCCTCTGAGTGGCTGGATGAAGGGACAGCATATGGGGCCTGCCATGCCCCTAGGCCCCAAATTTTAACCATAGTTTGGGTTGTCCCTTCACTCTTCCCAGGGCTCTGTTTGGAATTCCTCTTTGGTTGGGACACCTGAGGTAACAAACCTGAAAGGAGACCTCCCATCCCACAGATTGACGAAAAACAATTAGGCCGATCCAAATCCACAGAGTGGAAGATTCGTCCATGGCCCATGAGGCCTCCCCACATTCCACGGCCATCTTTGACACAAAATCCAGAGACCCAAGCCTGAGCAAGCGCCTCAGACTCGCTCTTTCTTTGTATCCTGAAGATTTCTTCTCATGGTTTGTAGATTGGGCCTGCCATACCTACGTCCCCAAACCTAAGCTGCGTTTGTGTTTTCCGACTTCTGTCCTCACAGTCCTGGGCCACACACCCTCCAGGGTCTGGCCACTGGTGCCACACATTAGGACTGTGCCTACCCCATGCATGGGAATTCTGCCCATTCCATTGTCCAAAATTGTACAAATTAGGAGAACCCTCCAAAGTCCCCGAGGCCATCCCAATAATGTAGGTCTCTGTGAACAAAGAAGGGCGGTCTGACACCAGCTGAGCATCTACCTCCACTCATACCATAGATGGATGTCCCCAGAGAAGGAGATGGAACCAGACAGGACCCTAGGCCATAATCGGATCCATTGCTTTGGTTTACAGGCATGCCTCCTCAAAAGCCTGGATACCAATACCAGCATAGGGGGTTTCCTGAGGCACCCATCAGAAAACATCTCGTCTCCACGAGGAAACTTGTGCATGGGACCTATGTCAAAATCTTAGGAGAATACTTCAGAGTCCCAGTGCCACAGCCCCATTCCAAGGTCCTCATGGACACAAACACATATTAGGCCCCAAGCTCGGGAACGTCCATTTGAACTCAGCCACCCCGGTTGCTCCCGCAGAGCCATCCGATCTCCACTGTCTTGTTGCTAGGAGACAATTGGAATGCGAGGCGGGCTTCCCTGGCATCCATCCTCGAACGGTACTCTGGGTCATTCCATATGGGATGTTTTGTAGCTGCCAAACAGATCTCAATTGTCCCGCAGAAGGAATCCTTGAAGGGGGCATCCCACAACTCCCAATGTGGGAAAACCTCCATGGCCTTGAGATTCCTCTCCGTTCATGCAGGGGCAGTCATGCACAGAAACTACAACCTGAGCCAACGTCTGATCTTTGCCGTGACATCAGATGCATGAGATATTGGTTCAGATGTGCAGGGGGTACCTGCCTTACCCTCGGGCCTGAAGCCCAAGTCTAGTTGTGGTCTCAGACTTCTGTCCACATCTGTCTATGGGTCTGAGTGCAGGTAGGTGCTCAGTTGGGCTCAGATTGCCCCTGTTTTTCCTGGGAAGCCACCACTATTGAGATGGATCAAGGACTTCGGAGGTTTATCCTATTAGAAGGGTTGTGGCCATTGGAATGGGCACACACAATTCCCTAGGAGAGGGCAAGTACAGTCCTCAGGTTTGGCTCCAGGGTCCTGAGCCTGTAGGTTTTGTAGGCCAGGGCTGTTTGGACAGTTGTCTGAAAACACAGACTCGGCTTATGTTTCGGGTCATAGGTATGGCAGGACTGATCTACAGACCATGAAGAGAACACTTCGGGATATGAAAGAAGGGCGAGTGCGAGGCTCCTGCTCAAGTTTTTGTCTCTGGATATCGTGTCACTCATGGTCGTGAAATTTCTGGGGGACTTCATGGGAAATGGACGAGTCTTACTCTCTTGTGGTTTGGCCCCGTCCAAAGAGTTTGGGGGCATTCTATGGGCTGGAAGAAGTCCGTTTTTTGTTGTTGTTGTTGTTGTTTTCTTTTTTAACCTCAGGTGTCCCACCAAATGAGGGATTCCAGAGTAGAGCCCTGGGGAGGGGCGACTGGACAATCAGAAATCTGGTTAAAAATTGGGGCCTAGGGACATGTCAAGCCCATTATGACATCTAATGGTCCAGCAACTGAGAGGACTTACTAGAGGACAGGACTCATGCTGAGGGTCACAATGCGTGTGTATGCCCTCGTCGCACTCAAGAATGGGCGGGGCCTCAGGGTGAATGCTGGTTTTTCCTACACTGAACGTTGGACAACGTGCCAACCACAAGGGTTCTTGCCATGGGTAAGAAGGAGTTCTGATTTCTGCATCACACTCACCCCTGGGCAGTGCTCGGAGATAAGGTCTCGGTTCTGAAGCCTGAAAACTGAGGTAGGGAAGAGATGATGACCTAAGGCCATGGCGGGTTTTATGGGCTCAGTGTGCGGTCAGCTTTCTGGGTGTTGGTCAGGAGGTCCGGGTTCAGGTTGTGTTCGACAGTGCATTAGTGCCCAGGATAGACTATATAATTTGGGTGAAGTCGAGTGCTGTGTAGGTTGATCCTCATTTAATGTGCCTGGGCAGCTCATGAGGCAATAATTTTTTTTCTAGAGGGCAGGCAGAGTGCTGCATAGTGGGTCCGGAATTGCCAAACTTGAGGGCTTTGGGGCCAGGAATGTGAGGACGGAAGTCTGAGAAGACAAGCTAGACTTGGGTTTCAGGGCGAGGGCACGGCAGGTACCCCCTGCAGATCTGACCCAATATCTCATGCATCTGAAGTCAGGGCGAGGATCAGACCTTGGCTCAGGTTGGAGTTTCTGTGCATGATGGCCGCTTCATGTAGGGAGCGAAATCTCGAGGCCATTGAGGTTTTCCCACGTTGGGAGTTGTGGGATGCCCCCATCAAGGATTCCTTCTGCAGGACAATTGAGACCTGTTGGACGTCTCCAGGACATCCCATATGGAATGACTCCAGTGCACCGTTCGCGGATGGATGCCTGGGAAGCCTGCCTCGCATTCCAATTGTCTCCTAGCAACAAGATAGTTTAGATATGATGGCTCTCCCGGAGCAACCGGGGTGGCTGAGTTGAAATGGACTTTCCTGATCATGGGTCCTAATGTGTTTTTGTGTCCATGAGGGCCTTGGAATGGGGCGGTGGCACCGGGACCCTGAAGTACTCTCCTAAGCTTTGGACATGGCTCCCATGCACAGGTTTCCTTGTGGAGACGAGATGAGTTCTGATGGGTGCCTCAGGTAAACCCCTATGCTCGTATTGGAATCAGGCTTTTGAGGACACATGCCTGTAACCCAAAGCAATGGATCCTATTATGGCCTAGGGTCCTGTCTGGTTCAATCTTCTTCTCTGGGGACATCCATCTATGGTATGAGTGGAGGTCGATTATCAGCTGGTGTCAGACAGCCCTTTTTTGTTCCGGGCGACCTACACTATTGCGATGGCCTCAGGGACTTTGGAGGTTTCTCCTAATTTGTACGATTTTGGACCATGGAATGAGCAGAATTCCCATGGATTGGTAGGCACAGTCCTAATGTGTGGCTCCAGGGTGTGTGGCCCAAGACTTTGAGGACAGAAGTCTGAAAACACAAACTCAGCTTAGGTTTGGGGACGTAGGTATGGCAGGCACGATCTATAAGCTATGAGAAGAACTCTTCAGGATATGAAGAAAGTGCGAGTCTGCGGCGCTTGCTCAGGCTTTTGTCTCTGGATTTTGTATCAGCGATGGCCGTGGAATGTCGGGGAGGCCTCCTGGGCCATGGACGAATCTTCCTCTCTGAGGATTTGGCCCGATTCCCAATTGCTTTTCGTCAATCTGTGGGATGGGAGGAGTCATTTCAGTTTTGTTACCTCAGGTGTCCCTCCAAAAGAGGAATTCCAAAGCAAAGCCGTGGGGAAGACTGAAGGGACAACCCGAACTATGGTTAAAAATTGGGGCCTAGGGGCATGGCAAGCCCAATATGCTATCTTTTCATCTAGCCACTGAGTGGCCTTACTTGAGGACTGACTCAGCCTGAGGGTCACAATGTGTGTTTGTGACCAATGTGGCCCGCGAGCATGGGCGGGGCCTCATGGACCACACTGGTTTCAACTACACTGAACGTTGGACAACATGCCAACCACAAGGTTTCTTGCCATGGGGAAGGAGATCCGATTTCTGTATCACTTTCAACCCTGGGCAGTGATTGGAGATAAGGTCTAGGTTCTGAAACCTGAAAACCGAGTTTGGGAAGATATGACGACCTAATGCCATGGCGGCTCCATGTGCTCAGTGTGCGGCCAGCTGTCAGGGAGGGGCCAGGGGTCCAAGCTCAGACTGTGTCAGAAAGGGCATTAGTGCCCTGGTCAGCCTATGTATTTGGGGTACAGCCAAGGTCGGTGCAGGTTGATCCTCATTTGGGGTTACTGGGTAGCCCCAGAGGACAATGTTTTTCTTCTGGAGGGCAGGCAGAGTGCTGCATTTTAGTTCTGGATTGCCAAACTGGAGGGCTTGTGGGCCAGTAGTCTGACGACAAAATTCTGAGAACACAAGCTAGGCTTAGGTTACTGGGTGAGGCCATGGCAGGCACAATCTACAGACCTGAATCGAGATCTCGTGCATCTGAAGTCAGGGCGAGGATCAGACGATCGCTCAGGTTGGAGTTTCTGCCCCTGATGGCCCCTTCATGAATGTGGGGGCATCACGAGGCCATGGGGGTTTTCCCACGATGGGAGTTATGTGAAGCTCCAAACTGCAGAGAGTCTTCTGCAGGACATTTGAGACCTGTTGTTTGGGTCCAGGCCAATGATTCTGAGCACGGTTCTAAGGATGGATGGCTGGGTAGCCCACCTCGCATTCCAATTGTCTCCTAGCAACAAGAGAGTTTAGATGCTGGATCTTGTCGAGCAACCTAGGAGGCTGAGTTGAAATGGACTCGCCTGTGGATGGCTCCTAAC
>NW_028134461.1:0-73546 GCF_964662115.1 Mustela nivalis | reverse complement strand
TTTTTCTGGAATCTATAGTCTTGGGTGGAGACCATTCGGCCTCTAGTACATGAACACTGGTTCCGTTCGCGAGATTGGGAAAATTTTCATGAAGAACCTGTTCCACTATATCTTCTAGACTTCTTTCTTTCTCCTCCCCTTCAGGGATTCCAATAATTCTGACTTTGAAATGTTTCATGGCATCCTTTATTTCCCTGATTCTGTTTTCGTGGCTTCTAAGCTGTTTGTTCCAGGCTTCCTCCTGATCCTTTCTCTCTATCTGTTTGTTCTCCAGATCATTAATTCTATCTTCTGTCTCAGTTACCCTAGTTTTGAGAGAATTTAGATTAGATTGGAACTCATTGAGAGCATTGTGAAGCTCATCCCTGGTAGCTTTCAGCTCTTCCCTAACATTGAAAACATGATCTCTGGTCGCTTTCAGTTCAGCCTTAATCAGTTCTGGTCATTCATGGCTTTCTCCAACCTAGCTATTGCCTGAACAATTGTTAGCCTGAATTCTCTTTCCAACATATTGTCTATGTTGATAGCCATTAGCTCTGTTGCAGAAGGTCCATGCTCTGTATTTTTCTTCTGTTGGGCATTCCTCCTCCTAGTCATCTTGGTGAGAGATGGCTGAACAGATGTAGCTGGATGTATCAACCATGGTGTAGTCAAGGTGCACCCTGGAATGCTTCTGAGCAATCAGGGTTCCCCACCCAAATGAGAGAAAAAGGAAAAGAAAAAGAAAAAGAGAGAGAGAGGAAAGAAAGGGAAGATAAAAGAGAAGGTTCAGCCCAAATGGCCCCCAAGGTAAGATTTATGAAGTAAACAAACAAAAACAGACAAACAAAAATACTGATAAAAGTATATGACAAGAGAAAAAATTATATATATAAGCAAATAAACGAAGTACCTTGTCAAAAAGAACCCCAAGTGTAAGATTTATATACTATCAGGACAAACACAAAAACAGAAACACTGGTGGAAGAAAAAGATGGGAGAGTGGTTACAAATTCTCAGTGTGGGCAAGGAAGTTTGTTTTGATTCTTCCTGGATGTATCTTGATATTTTTGGTAAAGGACTCAACTACCCTAAGTAAAGGGGGATTAAAAATTGGTTTACCTATAGGGGAAGCATTGATTGGGGAAAGGGGAATATCTTAAAATTTAACTCTATATGAATATTAGAAAATACCCAACTTTTGTAGCAATATGGACGGGACTGGAAGAGATTGTGCTGAGTGAAATAGGTCAAGCAGAGAGAGTCAATTATCATATGGTTTCACTTATTTGTGGAGCATAACAAATAGCATGGAGGACATGGGGAGGAAGAGAGGAGAGGGGAGTAGAGGGAAATTGGAAGGGGAGGTGAACCATAGGAGACTATGGACTCTGAAAAACAATCTGAGGGGTTTGAAGGGGCGGGGGGTGGGAGGTCAGGGTATCAGGTGGTGGGTATTATAGAGAGCACAGATTGCTTGGAGCACTGGGTGTGGTGCAAAAATAATGAATACTGTTATGCTGAAAATAAATTAAAAATAAACTAAAAAAGAAAATAAAAAAAGGAATAAACTAGACTAAACTAAAGTTAAAAAAAAGAAATTTAAAAAATAGAAATGCAAGAGTAAAACACAGGTGTATGTAACAAAAAGTTCAGGTTAGAGGGTTATTATGGAATTTGATGTACTGGATATCTTACTGTGCTGGTAAATAGGTTAAAAAATTATCTATATTAAAAAAAATGAGCCAGAATAGTGGGAACGAATTAAAATTAAAAGTTGTTCTATGAAGTAGTGGTGGTTGTTCTCTTGTCATCTTTTTTTTTTTTTTTCCTTTCCTGGTTGGTTTTCTGGGGGAGGGTCCTGACATGTGATTTTTCAGTCAATGAGGTTCTCTGAGTTAAGTCCTCCCACCCCCCTCAAGACGGAGGGCTCTGAGGAAACTGGTTTTTTCAGGCTTTTGTTCTCTGGAGGTTTTTTTAAATTTTTTTATTTTTTATAAACATATATTTTTATCCCCAGGGGTACAGGTCTGTGAATCACCAGGTTTACACACTTCACAGCACTCACCAAAGCACATGCCCTCCCTTTGTTCACTTTTGTTTTTCTCTCTCACCTTGACCGCTTTTGATAGTTTTCTTAGGTTTAGAGGAAAGCAAAATGCACCCTGACCTCCCTCTCAGAGAGAAGCCTCAGTCTGGCTACAGAGCCCAAATAAATTCCCCCTTGGCTGCTGGCAGAACCGGTTCCCTGTGGCGGTCCCTGGGGACACAGGATTTTTTGCTTGTACCCAAATCCATGGCAGAGGCGGCTGTCTGGGCAGCTCCAGACTGCCAGAAAAGTTCCAAGCAGTGATCACATACTAAGATTTTCCCACTCGCCCCAGCTGGGGGCTGGGAGTGCCTGGTCTTTCCAGTCAGAGAGCACCAGGCTGGCGCCTGTGCACACCTCCCTCAAGGGAAGGCACTTGGACTCTGATAGCAGGGCAGGGCACTTGAGTGGGGACTGCAAAAAGGTTGTGCTTCGGTTGGCTGGGGAGGCTCCCAACCCCTCACCGGAGCCAGGCCCCAGGCGCTCTCAGGCACTCTAATGGCTCCTGGACCAAGACCTGGTTCCTCTGCGGCACTCTCTCTGGCTCTGTACCAGGGGTGGCTGTCCTGGGTCTGGGGACTTAAGCCCCTGTCCCTAACACCCTGATTCCCACAATCCCCCCCCCCCACCATGATCCTTTGCTCTTTTTGAGTGCTTTCTACCAGACTCCCAAGTTAATGCTGGTCCCCAGAGGCAGGGCACTCTCGTAGTGGGATATTACTTTCCAATGGGTCACCTCTGGTGGCTCCTTCCCCCTTTTGTTTATCTTCCAATGTCAGTCTGACATTCCCACTCCACTTTACCTGTCCACTGGCGTCTTCTGCTCTGGTAGTGATCCAGACTTGTATAATGCTGATCTCAGGCTGATTTTGTGGGTGATCAGAGTTCTTTGGAAGGTAATCAGCTCACTTTAGGGTACAGGTTGAAAGGGCGCCTCCTCCTACTTCCCCGCCATCTTGTCTCCGCTTCATTTGTCTTTTGTAGGCCAAAGACAGTTTGCTAAACCAGAATATGTTAACAGAGTTAGGTCAGAACTGAGAAGTGGGTGGAATTGCCTTCTACTTTTTGCTTCTGCTTTAGGCACGCTTAGGCACACCGATCTCTTCCTTCTCCTTCCTCAGACACAACTTCAGTACTCCCCTCACTTCAAAATATCATTTCTTTTTATTTATTTATTTATTTTCAGCATAACAGTATCATTATTTTTTTACCACACTCAGTGCTCTATGCAATCCATGCCCTCTATAATACCCACAACCTGGTACCCCGACCTCTCACCCCCGGCCACATCAAACCGCTCAGATTGTTTTTCAGAGTCCAAAGTCTCTCATGAGTCATCACCCCTTCCAATTTACCCCAAACCCTCTCTAACTCCCCATGTCCTCCATGCTTTCTGTTATGCTCCACAAATAAGTGAAACCATATGATAATTGACTCTCTCTGCTTGACTTATTTCACTCAGCATAATCTCTTCCCATCCCATCCATGTTGCTACAAAAGTTGGGTATTCGTCCTTTCTGATGGAGGCATAATACTCCATAGTGTATATGGACCACATCTTCCTTATCCATTCATCCATTTAAGAGCATCTTCGTTCTTTCCAAGTTTGGCGACCATGGCCATTGCTGCTATAAACACTGGGGTACAGATGGACCTTCTTTTCACTACACCTGTATCTTTGGGGTAAATACACAGCAGTGCAATTGCAGGGTCATAGGGAAGTTCTATTTTTAATTTCTTGAGGAATCTCCACACTGTTCTCCAAAGTGGCTGCACCAACTTGCATTCCCACCAACAGTGTAAGAGGGTTCCCCTTTCTCCACATTCTCTCCAACACATGTTGTTTCCAGTCTTGCTAATTTTGGCCATTCTAACTTGTGTAACGTTATATCTCAATGTAGTTTTTTTTTTTTCTAAATTTATTTATTTATTTTCAGAATAACGGTATTCATTATTTTTTCACCACACCCAATGCTCCATGCAATCCGTGCCCTCTATAATACCCACCACCTGGTACCCCAACCACTTCAAACCCCTCAGATTGTTTTTCAGAATCCATAGTCTCTCACGATTCACCTCCCCTTCTAATTTACCCCAACTCCCTTCTCCTCTTTAACACCCCTTGTCCTCCGTGATATTTGTTATGCTCCACAAATAAGTGAAACCATATGATAATTGACTCTCTCTGCTTGACTTATTTCACTCACCAGAATCTCTTCCAGTCCTGTCCATGTTGCTACAAAAGTTGGGTATTCGTCCTTTCTGATGGAGACACAATACTCCATAGTGTATATGGACCACATCTTCCTTATCCATTCGTCTATTGAAGGGCATCTTGGTTCTTTCCATAGTTTGGCGACTGTGGCCATTGCTGCTATAAACACTGGGGTACAGATGGCTCTTCTTTTCACGACATCTGTAAATTTGGGGTAAATACCCAGGAGTGCAATTGCAGGGTCATAGGGAATTTCTATTTTTAATTTCTTGAGGAATCTCCACACTGTTCTCCAAAGAGGCTGCACCAACTTGCATTCCCACCAACAGTGTAAGAGGGTTCCCCTTTCTCCACATTCTCTCCAACACATGTTGTTTCCTGTTTTGTTAATTTTGGCCATTCTAACTGGTATAAGGTGATATCTCAATGTGCTTTTAATTTGAATCTCCCTGAGGGATAGTGATGATGAACATTTTTTCATGTGTCTGATAGCCATTTGTATGTCTTGATTGGAGAAGTGTCTGTTCATATCTTCTGCCCATTTTTTGATATGATTTTCTGTTTTGTGTGTGTTGAGTTTGAGGAAACAGTCAAGAAAACAAAGAGGCAACCCACGGAATGGGAGAAGATATTTGCAAATGACAGTACAGACAAAAGGTTGATATCAAAATATCATTTCTAGCAGAGTTCAACTCTCAGCACAGCTGACATTCTTACCCTCCTTCTTCTCCTGCCTATATTCTCAGCCAACTCATACCCTTGAACCAGACAGGTAACTCCGGGCCAAGACCACTTCACATCTGACTTCTCGTGATGTATCCCAGTTTAAGTTGCCCAATGCCCTTTCACTTACAACACCCCCAGAGAAACTCCTTTCCCTTGGGCTGAGATTCCAACCATTTAAACCAATTAATCCCGTGCATATGCGATGCATATTCTAAGTCTTATTCCACCTACAAATTCTTATTTAATACCGTAACTCTAGCCTTATAGTCCATGAGCCCATATTTGAGGGAAAGTTATAACCAAATGTCCCTAAACAGCTTGTAATCTTTAAAAAAACATAAAAAATAAAAAATAGCAGCGCCAAACGTTTAAAAATAGGAAATTGGTGCCATCTGGTGGTTACAAAGAAGTAAAAATAAAAATTTTATCTTACTTTTTCAATATATTAAAGAATCATTGCCAAAATCAGGCCCACTTTAAACAATTGTTTCTCTCGGTGTTCTGAAATTCCCAGATAAAACCTTTTATTCCTACTTTAGAATATTGTTCATGTGGAGAGTTTTCCTTGTCAATCAGACTTCTTGCTATCTCAGCCAGGAAAATCTAATTTCCTGAAAAAATAGTTTCCATGATTATACTTTGATTTTTGAATCAGAAACAGATCTTAATTATGAATGCTAAGGTAATGCATTCATGGAAAAGAGCTCTAAGACATGTTTTAGGCATTAACACGATAATCAGCAAATGTCTTTGAGAGATGATTCCAAGCGCTGGAAACAACATATGACTGGATTTTTTAAGAGTCCATGAAAGTATAGGTTGACTTCCAGAAAATGTAACGCTATGAAAAGTGTTAAAATCCTTCTTCCCAGAATTGTCTGGAGTGACCAAAGACATAAGATGAGCATGAGTTAAATGTCCTCCCAAATGCTGCACATCTTATAGACTAAAGGGAAATGCCATGAACTAACAAGCATCCTTACTTTGAATACAAAATGGTGCCAACCAGAAGCAGACATTCTTCTGCATTATAAAGGCATTCCTATACTTCACATCAGTCCATGAAGACTAAAAGGATATCCCCATAAGTAATAATATTTGGGTGTTCTGCATTTATACTAACATATAGGACCTCCTAGTATAAGTTGATACAGTAATTTAAATAATTTATGTTTAAATTAACAATATACCTCAATAAGAAACATGTTTGTGGGCACCTAGGTGGCTCAGTCATTAAGCATCTGCCTTTGGCTCAGGTCATGAATTCAGGGTCCTGGGATGGAGCCCCTCTTTAGGCTCCCTGCTCTTTGGGAAGCCTGCTTCTCCCTCTCCCACTTTGCCTGCTTGTGTTCCTGCTCTTGCTGTCTCTCTCAGTCAAATGAATGAATGAATGAATGAATGAATGAATAAAATCTTTAAAAAAAAGAAGAAACACATTTGTACTTTATAGTACTAGAAAGTAAATATACAAGAGAGCCTGCGTGGCTCAGTTAGTTAAGCATCTGCCTTTAGCTCAGGTCATGATCTCAGGGTCCTAGGATCTAGCCCTATGTCAGGCTCCCTGCTCAACCAGGAGCCTGCTTCTCTCTCTCCCTTGTCCCAACGCCCTAAAACTCATGTGCTCTCTTTCTCTTTCTCAAATAAATAAATAGAATCTTTTTTTTTAAGTAAACATAAGAATTTGCACTATTTGCCTGATGGGAGTTATTGATAGAAACAATGAGAATAGAAATAGTAGCAGACTTAGAGGATGATTGTGGAGCTTAACAGAGCAAGAAGAAAAGAAAAAAAGTGAAGAATGGAAGAGCCAGGGAGGGAAGAGAGAAGGAGAGTAAAAAGGTATTACATAAGCATAGGGTAAAATGTTGTGTGATGACCACATGTTGTTGAGCAAATTAAAGAGTAGTAATAATAAAAGCATTTGTTGAACACTCATCATATGCCAGGTAAAATGTGAAATTCTGACTGTGTAATATTTAATCATCTTTGAAAAAGAAAAAAAAAAGTAGGTAAGCTTCTAACACTACTAGAATTAGATAGCTAGATGGGATATTTTGCAGAATTTTTCTCTAACTTCAAAATTCCAGAGATGGCTTTTAATGTATAGGACATTCTGCTTCAGAACCTCGCATGGTGTCCATACATTAACTAAACAAATATTCCAGACTTTTTTTTTAAAGGAGATAGTGAAACATTTTTAAGTATCTTAAAGTCAGGATAAAATGGCCATATATGCACAAATTTTTGAAATCTCTTTCTTTAAAGATTTATTTATTTAATAATAAATAAAGAGAGAGAGAGAAAGAGCAAGCATGCATGCAAGGGGGTGGGGGCAGAAGGAGAGGGAAGGAGTGAGAGAATCTCAAGCAGACTTCCCACTGAGCATGGAGCCTGACATGGGGACCAGTTCCACAACCCATGAGATCACGACCCATGCAATGACCACCTGAGCCAAAATCAAGAGTCAGATGCTTAACCAGCTGAGCCACCCAGGTGGCCTTCTTGAAATCCCTTTCGAAATCACTCTTGAAAGTGAATGACATGAACTTAAAAAATAAAAACAGTAAAGAACAGATCTTTCATGATGAAACAAACAAACCAACAAAAGGTCCAATCTTATAACACAACCTTGCACCAAATTAAGAAATAATGCCAGGAATTGAAAAGGGACTTCCTTTCCAGAGAAAAATATGCAAAGTACTAGCAAGTGGGAAAATTCTGGAAAACCCGCAGTGCTGACAGGTCAGGAGCAGAAAGAGCATAGCTGGTTGCTAGCCTCTTTCCCAAGCTGGCAAAAAAGGGCTCAAGGCCCACACTTGGAAGAATGGTCAAATTTATCTTCCACTTTGGCCCAAGGAGAAAAAGCTAAGGGGCCAAAGGGCAATCACCATTTTTACATTCCTGGCAGTGAAAGTAGCAGTGATTCAGGTAAGAAAGGAAAATCCAGAGCTATTTTTTTTTCACATTTGAATGTCTCTGTCATCTAACTGCTTAAAAAATCTACAACAAAAGAAATTTTCCATCTCCCAGATGGACGAGTAAGTGATAATACAATCATCATTCCTTGTATTTTCCTTTACCTTTGCATAGAAGAGTTATCTTGTGGGGTGTTTTTAAAAAATTTTATTCTAAATGTGAGTTTCTGACTGTTTTTTAGATATCTTCTAAAAATCAGTCCATGAGGCATTATTAGCATAGAATTAATATGCATTTACCAAAGTGAAGAAAATATTTGCTATAAGAAAATAATGGCCCTTCCATACTCATTTGTGGATCTCTCTAGGACTTTCTAGAACCTTTTTTTACTGCTAATAGAATTAGATTTTGCTCTAAGCTCTGAAATGGGACAGAATGGTATACTAATTGAATGATCTCAGTGGCCATTCTGAATTTAAAGATGAACGTTCACTTCTGTTCTAGTTCCTATTCCAAATTTTGTCCAGCTATATTGCCCAACTTAGCCTCTCAGAGTTTCTGCAATGAGGCTAAATAACAACACTAAACCATTAAAATGAAATTAAATCTTCCAAATTAAATTAAAATATTCCAAAAATCATATATCAACATACTGTGATAGTCCTAAAATCAATTAAAAAACCCTCCCATTGTTAATTTCCTAGTGGCATAATTAAAATATATAAATCTTAAGAAATTAAAATCCAAAATCTTTTAGCTGAAGTCCCAAAGGGCTAAAGCGTGAAAAAATTCTGCTCTCCCTGTGCATTATGAATCCAAGAAATTAAAGTCCCCAATTCCAGTTTAAAGTCTAAATAATCATTTTCCTCAACTGCTCATTCTGCTCAATTTCAGTTAAATGAATATTCCATGTCTTCACTCTTTTTTTTTTAAGATTTTTTTTTTTTGACACAGAGAGAGATCACAAGTAGGCAGAGAGGCAGGCAGAGAGATAGAGGGAAGCAGGCTCCCTGCTGAGCAGGGAGTCTGATATGGGACTCAATCCCAGAACCCTGAGATCATTACCTGAGCTGAAGGCAGAGGCTTTAACCCACTGAGCCACCCAGGCATCCCATGTCTTCATTCTTTATGCAGCTGCAGCCTGGACTGACTTTCTCTAGTCTGGCTGCAGTTCAGGACCTCAGATTTTGTGTCTGTTTGCTTGCCACACAGCTCAGCAGCCTCACTATGAAGGATATACAGCATATAAAATTGCATAGCAATTGTTTTTCACACCTACACATTAACAAAAATAAAACAATCCCCAAATCTTAGGATAGTTAACCCAAACATAATTATATTCCAAATCTCAGCACTTAGTGTCATCAAAAGTCATAGTAGAAACTCAAAAGTATCTGAAAAATATTTTTTCAACTTTACTAGTCAACATATGTTGCTTGTCTGGGGCCCATGATCATGACCCAAAAACCAGTTAGGATTGCCCAAGAATGTCCATAGCAGCGCACCTGGGTAGCTTTTTGTTGGGTGACTGCATTCGGCTCAAATCATGATCCTGGAACCTTAGGATTGAGTCCTGAATCAGGATCACTTCTTGGTGAGGAGTCTGCTTCTCCCGCTGACCTCTCCTTTCAGACTTTCTCTCTCTCTCTAATTCTTTCTTTCTCTCTCTCAAATAAATAAATGAAATCTTTGAAAAAAATGTTCATAACATTATGCATAACAGCCAAAAAAATAAATAAAACAATCCCTCTCCTCTCTGCTTGTGCTCTCACTCTCTCTCTCTCTTTCAAATAAATAAATAAACTCTTAAAAAGAAATCTTTCAGTGATGTCGTCATACTTAAAACAGACATTTTTAAAGATAGTCTACAAAGCACCCTGTATGATCTAGTTTACAATTTCATCTTCTACTATATATCCATATATTTGATATTTTTTTATTTCTTTGTTACCTCAGATCTTTGCACTTTCCCCTTTTACTTTTGTGATAAACTGAAGACTTTTTAAATAAGTCTTAAGATTCTTTTGATCAAACCAATATTTTAGATAATTTATTGGAGTTGTTTCAAACCTCCATAAAAGTATGGCCAATTAAGGATGCATCCAAATTCTTTGGCCCAGATAATAAGCCATGTCTTCCATTGGGAGCTGTAGGGACTTCCTGGAACCTGTAGCCTATAGAAATGTTTCATTTAGACTCCTAAGATTCTGGGATTACTGCTTCAACCCATGAACTAATGACAACTAATGACAACATGAACATTGGTTCCCCCCAAATCTGAAATTGTTAACCCTAGCTCCCCTGATAAATTTTGGGGACTCTTTGCAAGCCTCCAGGCTTGCTGCAATGGACAGATTTAAATTATTAGTGTTTATGCAGTTTACACTATCTAAATAGTGCAAATATGGAAGGATCTCTACATAGTGCTGCTTAATGAGGCCCATTATTCCCCCTGCAGATTCAGTGTGGCCACTGCTGCCTTTCACTGACCAACCTTCAGAGCAGGAGTCCCCTGTTGCTTATTTCTTCCAATGGTGTTTGCCAAGGTCTCCACTTTAGTGGGATCTCCAGCAGACATTCCCATGGTGAGTCTTGTACTGTACTCTTAATGGGTCAACATGAGTCAAATAGATGCTCTGTAGGGACCTCTCCCACTCTTCTGAGATGGTCTAGTGATGAAAGTAGCTGACTTTGATGGACAGCGATGGCACTGATGACTCCCCAGACTGTGGGATGGCCTTCTAGAGCTTGATAAAGAAAATAATAAAAATGTTATAGCTTTTAAATCCAAAATTAATTCTAAGGGTACAGTGATGAGTAAATAAGATAAATTTTTAATGATTGTCAATATAAGAAATTGTGCTGACCTGGGATCAATAAAACATGGTTCTTGACTTCTCCCTCCTTTACTATCTTGCACAATTATTCACAAATTTTGGAGTACATTTAAAAATCTGGGAAAGGTGGGAGTGACATCACCAAAATAATGATGTAGGAGACCTCCATCCCTTCACAAAGATCAATAATCAGAAAGCTATCCGTGAACAAAAATGGCTCTGGAAGAGCTTAGGAGTCCTCTTTTTTTTTTACATTTTTTTTTAAATTTATTTTTTATTTTCAGCATAACAGTATTCATTATTTTTCACCACACCCAGTGCTCCATGCAATTCGTGCCCTTTATAATACCCACCACGTAGTACCCCAACCTCCCACCCCCCACCCCTTCAAAGAAATCTTAGCAACACAGTGAAACAAAAAAATTGAGAATAATTGCAGAAGAAGAGAAAAATGTTTCATTTTGCCTGCATCATCTCACCCTTCAAGCTGGCACTGCTCAGTGCCAAGAGTCCCCAGCCAGAAAGAGTTCCACTTACCAGAAGAGGAAAAGCAGAGTGAGGGACCAGCTTCTCCAGGCGTTCAGGATACTTCACAAAGGTCCCACTTCAGTTTTACCCCACCCAGAGACCAAAAAAAGTGAGATATGCATAGATGGCTAGGAACAACAAGAAACACAATAGCTACTAATAGCAGCCACATAGCAGGACCCACTGCAGTGAAGCCCAGCAGGATTTGTCAGTGAAGAAATCAACCGCCAACTTAGCCTCCATGGAAGTAAGTTTCACTAAATTTCACTAAGATGAAAACCTGCAGTTTTCACCAGCTTTCAGGTATTGGCATTTGCTGACACCCGTTGTCGGGGTGTCTAATTCCCCTCTCTGGCTGCAAAAAGAGCCTGGAAACTGCACCAGCAGCTAGCCCAGTCCTCTGTTGTTGCACAAGCGTAAGATGCCAGTCTAGACCCCCGACACTTACCCCACCACCATGTGTGCACTTGGGGCTAGCCCAACTACCTGTGCACTTGCACACTGCAGGCCTGGCAAGCCTGACAATTGTCACTGGCCTCTGATGAAGTGTGCAGGCCTTGGAGTAAGATTGTGGAGGCGTCGAAGAGCACACCAACAGCCAGGGATTCTGTAATTGTTGTGGGCCTGGATTAGGCCCTGTATTCTGTCACTAGCACCACTGACTGTGTACCCACACATCCCAGGTTTGAATCCTGTCAATGGTCTACTCTACTATACACACATGGCAATACCCAACAGCTACAGTAGTGCATGCCAGTGAGCCTGTAGCTGGGCCTGCCCTTTGCTGCCTTCCATGACCCCACCACTGCATGATGTGGCCAACTGACATGACATGACACAGGCACTTGCAGCTAGACTCTGAAGCCAAGTATGCCACCGTGAGCTCTGACCACCATCACTACATGCCTTGTCCCTAGCCATTGTACCTGGAAGTGTCACTGAGGACCCCAACTACCCTTGAAGCCACTGTGGATCCCTTGAATGCTTACCAAGGACAACAGTGTTGTCAATGCTGTGAACCCTAGTGGCCCTAGCCAAAGAGAACCATGCCACCCACACCCCACACTTGGTGCCCTGCATCAGCATGCCCCCACTCTGAGATCAAAGTCTTATATTACCCAAGTCAGGCCATAAAGTTCAGGTGACTACTTCAAATGCATAGATCTACAAAAGGCTATTGGAATCACAAAGAATTAGGAAAACATGACTCCACCAAAGGAATAGAGTAAACCTCTAGTAACTGGCCCCAAAGAAATGGAGATCCAAGAATTGCTCAACAAATAATTCAAAACAGTTATTCTAAAGATGTTCAGGAAACTATTAAAAAAAAACCATATAAAAAACTTAACAAAATCAGGAAGACAATACAGAAGGAAAATGAAAAGTTCAACCAAGAGAAAACATTCTTTAAAAATACCAGACGGAAATTTTGGACCTGAAGAATACAGTAACTGAATAGTTCAATAGAGAGCTTCAATATCAGACTTGACAAAGCAGAATAAAGAGTCAGTGATGTAAAAGAGAGATTAACTGAAATTATCCAAATAGGGGAGCTAGAAGGAAAAAGAATGAAAAAGAAAAAAGAAAACTTATGAAAATTATGAGGCACCATCAAAACTAAACAAAAGAAAACAAAAAACAATGTAAGGATCGCTGGAGTCCCAGAAAGAGGAGAGAAAAATGTGGTGAAGAGCTTAGTTAAAGAAATAATGGCTGAGAACTTCCCAAACCTGGGGGAGATATTTGGAAGTTAATGTTAACTAAGTTAATGAAGGTAATAAGTCACCACAAAATTTTAACCCCAAATGATCTTCTAGAAGATGTATTGTAATGTAACTCACTAAATCAAAGACAAAGAAAGAATTTCAAAAGCAACAAGAGAAAAAAACTCTCTCATACAAGGTAAGCTCCATAAGGCTACAGCAGATTTCTGAGCAGGGACCTTGCAGGCCAGGAAAGAATAGAATGATATTTTCAAAATCCTGTGAGAAAGAAACTGCCAACCAAGAATACTTAACCTGGCAAAGCTGCCTTCAGAAAGGAAGGCAAAATGAAGACTTTCCCCCCCAAAAAAGGAAGATGATGGAGCTCACTACCACTAGAACTGCCTTAAAAGAAATGCTGAAAGGAGTTCTTGAAACTGAAATGAAAGGATGATAATTAGAAACATGAAAATACACAACACTGGTATGCTAACCATTTAACTCTAGTTTCACAGTTATAGGACAAAACTTTTTTAAAATAACTATAGCTACGTATCACCTGGAGCACTGGGTATGGTGCATAGACAATGAATTTTGGAACACTGAAAAAAAGTAAAATAAAATAAAAACTACAGCTACAATGATTTATTAATAGGTATGCAATATAAAAAGAAGTAAACTGTGACATCAAAAATATAAAAGGGTAGTATATAATATAAAATATATATATATACTATATAACATAGTATATAATACAAAATATATCATATATATATATTTATATTTATAATATAAAAATATAAAAGGGAGTAAAAGGGTAGAGTTTTCATGTGATTGAAGTTTCATTATTATCAGTATGAAATAGACCGCTATACATATAAGATGTTTCATGTAAGCCTCATGGTAACCAAAACGCAGAAACCTACAATAGATTCACAAATGATACGTGGAAGAGAATCAAAGCATACCACTACAGAAAATCATCAATTCAGAACGGAAGGCAGTCAAAGAGGAAGAAAGGTATAAGGGAACTATAAAACAGCTAGGAAACAATGAGATGGCATAAGTAAATCTTTATCTATCCATAATTACTGTAAATGAAAATGCACTAATTTCTCCCAGGAAAAAAACACAGAGTGGCTGAACAGATAAAATATATAAGACCCACATATATGCTTTCTACAAAAGACTCACCTCAGCTTTAATACATATAGGCTAAAAGTGAATGGATGGAAAAAGATATTCCATGCAAGTGGAAACCAAAAAAGAGCAATTGATGTAGCTTTATTTACATTAGACAAAAGAGACTTTAAGCCAAAAATAGTAACAAAAGACAAAGAAGGCCATTATAGAATGATGCAAGAGTCAACTGATCAAGAAGATACAACAATCATAAATACATATATGCATCCAACATGAGAGCACCGAAATATATTAAGCAAATGCTACTAGATCTGAAGACAGGGGCGCCTGGCTGGCACAGTTGGTAGAGCATGCAGATTTGGGTTTTGGCTTAGGTCATGATCAGGGTCATGAGATGGAGCCCTGCATCATGTTCTGCACTCAATGCAGAGTCTGCTTAAGACTCCTTGTCCCAGGTGGAAAACAATTTACCATACTAATGGACATCAAAGCTGGGGTGACAATCCTTATATCAGATCAATTAGATTTTAGGCCAAAGACTATAATAAGAGATGAGGAAGGACGCTATATCATGCTCAAAGGGTCTGTCCAACAAGAAGATCTAACAATTTTAAATATCTATGCCCCTAACATGGGAGCAGCCAACTATGTAAAACAATTAATAATAAATTCAAAGAAACACATAGACCATAATACAATAATAATAGGAGACAATAATACAATATTTAACACCCCCTCACTGAAATGGACATATCATCCAAGCAAAAAATCAACAAGGAAATAAAGGCCTTAAATGACACACTGGACCAGATGGACATCACACATATATTCAGAACATTGCATCCCAAAGCAACAGAATACACATTCTTCTCTAGTGCACATGGAACATTCTCCAGAATGGATTACATCCTGGGTCATAAATCAGGTCTCAACCCATATCAAAAGATTGGGACCATTCCCTGCACATTTTCATACCAAAATGCTCTTAAGCTAAAACTCAATCACAAGAGGAAATTTGGAAAGAATCTAAATACATGGAGACTAAACAGTACCATTCTAAAGAATGAAGGGGTCAATAAGTAAATTAAAGAAGAACTGAAAAATTCAAAACAAATGATAATGAAAACACAATGGTTCAAAATCTATGGGACATGGCAAAGGCAGTCCTAGAGGAAAATATATAGCGATACAAGCCTTTCTCAAGAAATAAGAAAGGTCTTAAATGCACAACCTAACTGTACACCTAAAGGAGCTGGAGAGAAAACAACAAAGAAAACCTAGTCCCAGCAGGAGAAGAGAAACATTAAAAATCAGAGCAGAAATGAAATAGAAACTAAAAAATAATAGAACAAATCAACGAAACTAGGAGCTGGTTCTTTGAAAGAATAAATAAAATTGATAAACTCCTGGCCAGACTTATCAAAAAGAAAAGAGAAAGGACCCAAATAAATAAAATCATGAAAGAAAGACGAGAGATCACAACCAATACCAAAGAAATTCAAACAATTATAAGTACATATTATGAGCAACTCTACACCCACAAATTTGATAATCTGGAAAAAATGGATGCATTCCTAGAGACATACAAACTATCACAACTGAACCAGGAAGTAATAGAAAACTGAACGGACCCATAATCAGCCAGGAGATTGAAACAGTCACCAAAAATCTCCAAACAAACAAAATCCCAGGGCCAGACGGCTTCCCAGGGGAATTCTACCAAACATTTAAAGAAGAATTAATTCCTATTCTCCTGAAACTAATAAAAAAAAAATAGAAATGAAAGGAAAACTTCCAAACTCATTTTATGAGGCCAGCATCACCTTGATTGCAAAACCAGACAAGGATCCCATCAAAAAAGAGAATTACAGACCAATATCCTTGATGAATACAGATGCGAAAATTCTCACCAAAATACTAGCCAATAGGATCCAGCAGTTCATTAAAAGGATTATTCACCACAACCAAATGGGATTTATTCCAGGGCTGCAAGTTTGGTTCAACATCTGCAAATAAATCAATGTGATACAATACATTAATAAAAGAAAGGACAAGAAACATATGATACTCTAAATAGATGTGGAAAAGGCATTTGTCAAAGTACAGTATCCCTTCCTGATCAAAAATCTTCAAAGTGTAGGAATAGGGGGTACATACCTAAATATCATCAAAGCCATCTATGAAAAACCCACAACAAATATCATTCTCAGTGGAGAAAAACTGAGAACTTTTCTGCTAAGGTCGGGAACATGGCAGGGATGTCCATTATCACCACTGCTATTCAACATAGTACTAGAAGTTCTAGTCTTAGCAATCAGACAACAATAAGAAATTAAAGGCATCCAAGTTGGCAAAGAAGTCAAACTATCACTCTGTGCAGATGATATGATACTATATGTGAAAAACCCAGAAGACTCCACTCCAAATCTGCTAGAACTTGTACAGGAGTTCAGTAAAGTGTCAGGATATAAATTCAATGCACAGAAATCAGTTGCATTTCTTTACACCAACAACAAGACAGAAGAAAGAGAAATTAAGGAGTCAATCCCACTTACAATTGCACCAAAAACCATAAGATACCTAGGAATAAACCTAACCAAAGAGATGAAGAATATAAATTCAGAAAACTATAAAGTAGGCATGAAAGAAATTGAGGAAGACACAAAGAAATGGAAAAATGTTTCATGCTCATGGATTGGAAGAACAAATATTGTGAAAATGTTTATGCTACCTCAAGCAAACTACACATTTAATGCAATCCCTATCAAAATCCCATTCATTATTTTTCAAAGAAATGGAACAAATAATCCTAATTTTTTTATGGAACCAGAAAAGACCACAAATAGCCAAAAGAATATTGAAAAAGAAAGCCAAAGTTGGTGGCATCACAATTCCAGATTTCAAGCTCTATTACCAAGCTGTCATCATCAAGACAGTGTAGTACTGACACAAAAACAGACACATAGATCAATGGAGAACATAGGCAGTAACCTCTTCCATATCAGCCACAGCAACTTCTTTCAAGATGTCTCCAAAGGCAAAGGAAACAAAAGCGAAAATGAACTTTTGGAACTTCTTCCTTATGATTTTAATAACATTTTCTTTTGTATAACTTACTTTATTGTAAAAATATAGTATGGAATACATATAACACAAAACACAGGTTAAGTAACTGTTTTTGTACATGTAAGTTTCCTGGTCAACAGCAGATTATTAGTACTCAAGTGCTTGGGGAGTCAAAAGTTATTCACATATTTCTGACTGCAAAGGGTCGGTGACCTTAACCCCTGCATTATTCAAGGGTCAACTGTATTAGAATTAATTATCTGATTGTCAAGGTGGTACAGTAGTTATGCAGAATGTACTGACTTGTAGGATATAAATGCTATGGCAATCAGACATAATTTAACAATTGTCTTGCAAATGGTTCTGGGGTAAAAGTTCCTTTTTTTTCTTCTAATCTTAAGACTGTTCTATAAAAGTAAAAAATAAACAGAAAAGGTGAAAAGCCTGAGGCAAATCTTATTTAACGTGAGGGAAGAGCTATGAATCAGTATTTATTTATTTATCTATTTTTTAAATTTTTTAAAAGATTTTATTTATTTATTTGACAGAGAGAGAGAGATCACCAGTAGGCAGAGAGATAGATGGAGAGAGAGATGGAAGCAGGCTCCCCGCTGAGCAGAGCACCTGATGTGGTGTTCGATCTCAGGATCATGGTCCCATGATCTTAGCTGAAGGCAGAAGCCCAACCCACTGAGCCACCCAAGCAACCCAGAATCAGTATTTAAAATTAAATTTATACATAGGTATTATGGCACTATAAAAATTAGAATACGTGTAAACATTGACATTAAACTTAGCAGCAATATATCAAAGTAATGTCTGTCTAAATCTCTACGTTCATATGGAGTAATAACAATTGGAAAATACCAAGAAGTTATCAATTAACATGACTGAAGTATTCATGAAAACTTGGTTGGTTGGGTGCTGTTTAGAAAGCTTGTATTTATCAAAACCACAATGAGATATCACCTCACACCAGTCAGAAAGGCTAAAATCAACAAGTCAGGAAATGACAGATGCTGGCGAGGATGTGGAGAAAGGGGAACCCTCCTACACTGTTGGTGGGAATGCAAGCTGGTGCAGCCACTCTGGAAAACAGCATGGAGGTTCCTCAGAATGTTGAAAATAGAACTGCCCTATGACCCAGCAATTGCACTATTGGGTATTTACCCTAAAGATACAAATGTAGTGATCCAAAGAGGCACATGCACCCGAATGTTTATAGCAGCAATGTCCACAATAGCCAAATTATGGAAAGAACCTAGATGTCCATCAACAGATGAATGGATCAAGAAGATGTGGTATATATACACAATGGAATACTATGCAGCCATCAAAAGAAATGAAATCTTGCCATTTGCGACAACATGGATGGAACTAGAGCGTATCATGCTTAGCGAAATAAGTCAAGCAGAGAAAGACAACTATCATATGATCTCCCTGATATGAGGAAGTGGTGATGCAACATGGAGGCTTAAGTGGGTACGAGAAGAATAAATGAAAGAAGATGGGATTGGGAGGGAGACAAACCATAAGTGACTCTTAATCTCACAAAACAAACTGAGGGTTGCTGGGGGGAGGGGGTTTGGGAGAAGGGGGTGGGATTATGGACATTGGGGAGGGTATGTGCTTTGGTGAGTGCTGTGAAGTGTGTAAACCTGGTGATTCACAGACCTGTACCCCTGGGGATAAAAATATATGTTTATAAAAAATAAAAAATTAAAAAAAATGCAGAAATGTAAGCAACCAATTGAAAAGTATCTCCCCCCCCAAAAAAAAAAAAAAGAAAAGAAAAAAGAAAGCTTGTATTTGGGCAGCCTGGAGCATGTAAAACCCATAATGCTGATTTCCACATAAAAAATCTGCTTAAAAGTTAATTAGCTGCCGAGAAACATAGCTTAAAATATTATATAAACTTTCATTACACACATGGTCCAGAAATATTTTCCTTTATTAAAGATTTTTGCATATCATACATTTAATAGGAAACAATTAAAATGTTGTGTAAACATCCAGTAAATAAATTTTTACTATTTATCTTTCAGATGCTATACTTTTGCTTCAGAAACTCTGAGTACTCTCTGTATGCTTTCGTTAAGTCGTCACAATCTGTATGTCTTTCAAAAGTAGATTCTAAAGAGGTGGCCTCACCAGGTAAGCCTAATCCAAATTCAGTAGCAGCTGAAAAGAAAAAGAATTACAGTCTTTATCTATAATAATTCATTTTTAATTAAAAGTCACTAAAAAAACAAAGTTGAAGCCTAATGAGTGTTATGAAGAATGAAATATGTCTAATACAACTACAATATAAAATACAAGATCACTTTTATTTTTATTTTCTCCTGCGTACTTTTTTTCATAATTTTTTCAGCATAACAGTATTTATTTTTTTAAAAAGATTTTATTTATTTATTTGACAGAGAGAAATCACAAGTAGGCAGAGAAGCAGGCAGAGAGAGAGAGAGGAGGAAGCAGGCTCCTTGCTGAGCAGAGAGCCCGATGCGGGACTCAATCCCAGGACCCTGAGATCATGACCTGAGCCGAAGTTCCCAGCTTAACCTACTGAGCCACCCAAGGCGCCCAAGTATTCATTGTTTTTGCACCACATCCAGTGCTCCATGCAATCTGTGCCCTCTCCAATACCCACCACCTGGTTCCCCCAACCTCCCAACCCCAACCCTTCAAAACCCTCGGATAGTTTTTCAAAGTCCATAGTCTATCATGGTTCACCTCCCCTCCCAATTTCCCTCAACTCTCTTCTCCTCTCCATCTCCCCTTGTCCTCCATGCTATTTGTTATGCTCCACAAATAAGTGAAACCATATGATAATTGACTCTCTCTGCTTGACTTATTTCACTCAGCATAATCTCTTCCAGTCCCGTCCATGTTGCTACAAAAGTTGGGTATTCATCTTTTCTGATGGAGGCATAATACTGCATAGTGTATATGGACCACATCTTCTTTATACATTCTTCCGTTGAAAGGCATCTTGGTTCTTTCCACAGTTTGGCGACCGTGGCCATTGCTGCTAGAAACATTGGTGCACAGATGGCCCTTCTTTTCACGACATCTGTATCTTTGGGGTAAATACCCAGCAGTGCAATTGCAGGGTCATTTTTTAATTGCAGGGTTATTTTTAATTTGAGGAATCTCCACACTGTTCTCCAAAATGACTGCACCAACTTGCATTCCCACCAGCAGTGTAGGAGGGTTCCCCTTTCTCCACATCCCCTCCAACACATGTTGTTTCCTCTCTAGTTAATTTTGGCCATTCTAACTGGTGTAAGGTGGTATCTCAATGTGGTTTTAATTTGAATCTCCCTGATGGCTAGTTATGATGAACATTTTTTCATGTGTCTGATAGTGATTTGTATGTCTTCATTGCAGAAGTGTCTGTTCATATCTTCTGCCCATTTTTTCATATGATTGTTTGTTTTGTGTGTGTTGAGTTTGAGTTCTTTATAGATCCTGGATATCAACTTTTTGTCTGTACTGTCATTTGCAAATATGTTCTTCCATTCCGAGAACCCTCTTTGTTTTGTTGAGTGTTTCCTTTGCTGTGCAGAATCTTTTGATCTTGACGAAGTCCCAAAACTTCATCTTCACTTTTGTTTCCTTTGCCCTTGGAGACTTATCTTGAAAGAAGTTTCTGTGGCTGATATCGAAGAGGTTTCTGCGTATGTTCTCCTCTAGGAATTCTGATGTATTCCTGTCTCACATTGGGGTCTTTTATCCTTTTTAAGTTTATTTTTGTGTACGGTGTAAGAGAATGGTCGAGTTTCATTCTTCTACATATTGCTTCCCAGGTTCCCCAGCACCATTTATTGAAGAGACTGTCTTCTTCCCACTGGATACTTTTTCATTCTTTGTCGAAGATTATTTGACCAAAGAATTGAGGGTCCATATCTGGGCTCTCTACTCTGTTCCACTGGTCTATGTGTCTGTTTTTATGCCAGTACCATGCTGTCTTGGTGATCACAGCTTTGTAGTAAAGCTTGAAATCAGGTAATGTGATGCCCCCAGTTTTATTTTTGTTTTTCAACATTTCCTTAGCGATTCAGGGTCTTTTCTGATTCCATACAAATTTTCGGATTATTTGCTCCAGCTCTTTGAAAAATACTGGTGGAATTTTGATCGGAATGGCATTACAAGTATAGATTGGTCTAGGCAGTATAGACATTTTAACAATGTTTATTCTTCTGATCCAAGAGCATGGAATGGTCTTCCATCTTTTTATGTCTTCTTCGAGTTCTTTCATGAGTCTTCTGTAGTTCCTCGAGTACAGATCCTTTACCTCTTTGCTTAGGTTTATTCCCAGGTATCTTATGGTTCTTGGTGCTATAGTAAATGGAATCGATTCTCTAATTTTTCTTCCTGTATTTTCATTGTTAGTGTATAAGAAAGCCACTGATTTCTGTACATTGACTTTGTATCCTGCCACATTGCTGAATTGTTGTATGAGTTCAAGTAGTTTGGGGGTGGTGCCTTTTGGGTTTTCCATATAAAGAGTCTTGTCATTTGCAAAGAGAGAGAGAGTTTGACTTCTTCATTGCCAATTTGGATGCATTTTTTTTTCTCTTTCTTGTCCGATTGCTGTTGCTAGGACTTCTAATACTATGTTGAACATGAGTGGTGAGAGTGGGCATCCTTGTTGTGTTCCTGATCTCAAAGGGAAGGCTGCAAGCTTTTTCCCATTGAGGATGATATTTGCTGTGGATCTTTCATAGGTAGATTTGATGAAGTTCAGGAATGTTCCCTCTATCCCTATACTTTGAAGCATTTTAATCAGGAACGGATGCTGGATTTTGTCAAATGCTTTTTCTGCATCAATTGGGAGGACCTTGTGGTTCTTCTCTTTTCTCTTATTAATTTGTTCTATCACATTGATTGATTTGAGAATGTTGAACCATCCTTGTAGCCGAGGTATGAATCCCACCTGGTCATGGTGGATAATCTTTTTAATGTGCTGTTGGATCCTTGTTGAGAATGTTGTTGAGAAATTCTCCTTTTTGGTAGGGTCTTTGCCTGGTTTGGGGATCAAGGTAATGCTGGCTTCATAGAAAGAGTCTGGAAATTTCCCTTCTGCTTCAATTTTTTCAAACAGCTTCAGAAGAATAGGTGTTATTTCTTCTTTGAAAGTTTGGTAGAATTCCCCAGGGAATCTGTCAGGTCCTGGGCTCTTGTTTTTTGGGAGGTTTTTGATCACTGCTTCAATCTCATTACTAGATATTGGTCTGTTCAGGTTCTCAATTTCTTCCTGGTTCAATTTTGGGAGTTTATATTTTTCTAGGAATGCATCCATTTCATCTAGGTTGCTTAGGTTATTGGCATATAACTGTTGCTAATAACTTCTGAAGATTGTTTCTACTTTCTTGGTATTCATTGTGATCTCTCCCTTTTCATTCATAATTTTATGAATTTGAGCTTTCTCTCTTTTATTTTGGATTAGTGTGGCCAGTGGTTTATTGATCTTATTGACTCTTTCAAAAAAACAGCTTCTAGTTTCATTGATACATTCTACTGCATCTCTGGTTTCTACCTCAGTGATTTTAGCTCTAATCTTGATGATTTCCCTTCTTCTGTGTGGAGTTGGTTTAATTTGTTGTTGATTCTCCAGTTCTTTGAGGTGTAGAGACAGCTGCTGTGTTCTGGATTTTTCAATTTTTTTGAGGGAGGCTTGGATGGCTATGTATTTCCCCCTTAGGACCTCCTTTGCTGTATCCCATAGGTTTTGGAGTGAAGTGTCTTCATTCTCATTGGTTTCCATGAATTGTTTCAGTTCTTCTTTGATCTCCTAGTTGATCCAAGCATTCTTAAGCAAGGTGGTCTTTAGCTTCCAGGTGTTTGAGTTCCTTCGGAACTTTTCCTTGTGATTGAGCTCCAGTTTCAAAGCATTGTGATCTGAGAATGTTCAGGGAATCATCTCAGTCTTTTGGTATCGGTTGAATCCTGATTTGTGACCCAGTATGTGGTTTATTCTGGAGAAGGTTCCATGTGCACTTGAGAAGAATGTGTATTCTGTTGTTTTAGGGTGGAATGTTTTGTATATATCTATGAGGTCTATCTGGTCCAATGTGTCATTCAATGCTCTTTTTTCTTTAATGATTTTCCACTTTGATGATCTATTTCTGAGAGAGGCATGTTAAGATCTCCTACGATTAGTGTATTCATATCAATGACTATCTTGATTAACAGTTTTCTTATGTAATTGGCTGCTCTCGTGTTGGGGACATAGATATTTCCAATTGTTAGATCATCTTGGTGGATACTCCATTTAGAATGATGTAGTGTCCCTCTGTATCTCTGACTACAGTCTTTAGTTTAAAATCTAATTTGTCTTATATGAGAATCACTACCCCGGCCTTCTTTTGAGGCCCATTGGCATGTAAGATGCTTCTCCATCCCTTCATTTTCAGTCTGGGTGTATCTTTAGGTTCAAAATGGGTCTCTTGTAGACAACATATGGATGGGTCCTGTTGTTTTATCCAATCTGCAACCCTGTGTCATTTTATGGGTGCATTTAGGCCATTCACATTGAGAGTGATTATTCATAGATACATTTTTATTGACATTGTGTTACCTTTGAAGCCTTTCTTTCTGTAGATTGTCTCTATATTTCTGTTCAATGCTATTCTTAGGTGCATTCTGCTTTTACAGAACCCCCTTAATATTTCCTGCAGTGTTGGCTTGGTGGTTGCATAGTCTTTTAAGACTTGCCGGTCTTGGAAACTCTTTATCTCTCCATCCATTTTGAATGTCACTCTTGCTGGATAAAGTATACTTGGCTGCATGTTCTTCTCACTTAGTGCCCTGAATATATCTTTCCAGCCCTTTCTGGCTTGCCAGGTCTCTGTGGACAGCTCTGACGTTTTCTGATGGGCTTTCCTTTGTACGTAAGGAGCCTTTTTGACCTAGCGGCTTTCTAGAGATTATATCTACATTTATGATTCCTCTATTTGACTATCAGTTGCCTTGATGTTTTTCTGGAATCTATAGTCGGGTAGAGACCGTTCAGCCTCTAGTACATGAATGCTGGTTCCATTAGCATGATTGGGAAAATTTTGATGAAGAACTTGTTCCACTATATCTTCCAGAATTCTTTCTTTCTCCTCCCCTTCAGGGATTCCAATAATTCTGACATTGAAATGTTTCATGGCATCCTTTATTTCCCTGATTCTGTTTTCATAGCTTCTAAGCTGTTTGTTCCAGGCTTCCTCCTGACTCTTTCTCTAAGTTTGTCCTCCAGATCACTAATTCTGTCTTCTGTCTCAGTTACCCTAGCTTTAGAGAGAATTTAGATTAGATTGGAACTCATTGAGAGCATTGTGAAGCTCATTCCTGGTAGCTTTCAGCTCTTCCCTAACATTGAAAACATGATCTCTCTTTGCTTTCAATTCAGCCCTAATCGGTTCCATTTGATCATTCATGGCTTTCTCCAACCTAACTATGCCTGGATAATTGTTAGCCTGAATTCTCTTTCTGACATATTGTCTATGTTGATAGCTGTTAGCTCTGTTGCAAAAGGCTCATCCTCTGTATTTTTCTTCTGTTGGGCATTCCTCCTCCTAGTGATCTTGGTGAGAGATGGCTGAATGGATGTAGCTGGATGTATCGACCGTGGTGCAGTCAAGGTGCACCCGGGAACGCTTCTGAGCAATCAGGATTCCCCACCCAAATGAGAGAAAAAAGAAAAGAAAAGAAAAGAAAGAGAGAGAAAGAGAGACAGGGAAGAAAGGGAAGATAAAAGAGAAGGTTCAGCCCAAATGGGCCCCAAGGTAAGATTGATGAAGTATACAAACAAAAACAGATAAACAAAAAGACTGCCCACTAGCGTCATCTGCTCCGGTAGAGATCCAGATGTGTATAATTCTGATATAGGCTGATTTTGTGGGTGATTGGAGTTCTTTGGAAGGTAATCAGCTCACTTTAGGATACAGGTTGAAAGGGCGCCTACTCCTACTTCCCAGCCATCCTGCTTACCTCATTCATCTATTCTTATCTCTGTGGTCAAGTATGGCAGGGCCCATTGGATTTTTATGGTCACGACCAGCAGAAAAGTCTCCTGTCTTTAGGAAGAGAGGGGAACCTTCCAGACCAACAAGCCACCTGATTGCTTCTACAAGATCACTTTTAAATATATTTTGCTCATGGTTGCCCACTGAGGTAATAGCTATTGTGGATAAATATCAGAGCTTCTGTTTTTCTCATTACAAGATGATAACAGAGCAGATCATATAGGACAGACTGAAAAATCAAGCAGGCAAGTTTCAGCGTTGAACATAAGAACTCACAGAAGGAAAATCCTAGTTTTCTATCAATATTGTCTGCTTTTTGGTGGAGGGGATATGTAAGCTGATACCTGAAGGACAGGGAAGAAGCATGTAGGTAGAGGGAAGATGCATATACAAAGAATGTACACAGAGAGTGAGAAAGAACACTTGTGGAACTGCAAGTAGTTGATGCTGAAGAGGTGGGAGAGCAAAGCCGCAGAGTAGGGTAAATGTTAGAAATAGAGAAGGCTGAAAAATCTGGCAAGAACCAAACTGATTTGGGTGTTTTTATTCCATGTATGGAGCTTGGAATTTTACCCAATGGCAAATGATAAATCAATGACAAAATCAATGACTGAAGATTTAAATGTCACCTGTCAAGTGACAGCTATTTGAACTATAATTGCTTAACTATTACCTAAGACAAGACTTCTTTTTTTGGGGGGGGGGGAGGATGTTTATATCATTAGCAGAAACAAGGATTTGAGAAAGCCCACATATTTAGGTTTACAGTTCCAGAGGGATGGCCAAAGTGAAGGAAGATTACAGCTTGAAATAACAGATAAATAGGCATTTGGAGATTTTTTTTAAAGTCTGAAACAATGACTAAATGAGGAATAAATATATATCTCATTATGTTTATGTTTTACATTTTATTAGATATATATTAAAAATTTTAACATAGTACCATTATCCAAACAATAGAAAACAATGCCATTTAGTATTCATAGTTTACTTCAGAAATCAATGACCACCTTAATTCAGAAATTTGGCAACATACCTTCCTTTGCTGCTCTAGTTAGAGTTTCGTCAAACTCCTGCAGCGCCTGAAATTAGTCAAATATTATTTATAATGTTCAAGTTAAACAAGAGACTTTACTGTAGGAATTATATATATCTTATGAAATGTGAACTTAAAATAACACTATTATGTCCTCCATGTTGTTATGCTCCACAAATAAGTGAAACCATATGATAATGGACTCTCAAGAGGAAAAGGGAGTTGAGGGAAATTGGAAGGGGAGATGAACCATGAGAGACTATGGACTCTGAAAAACAATGACAGTTTTGAAGGGGCTGGGGGTGGTAGGTTGGGGGAGCCAGGTGGTGGGTATTATGGAGGGCATGGATTGCATGGAGCACTGGGTATGGTGAATAAACAATGAATTCTGTTACACTGAAAAGAAATTAATTAAAAAAAATTTAATATAAAAAAACCACTACTAGAGACTAAGTTAGGGATTGCTTAAATAGAAAGATAATCACATAAATAAAATAAACCCCTACGTTTTTTAATCTTAGGTAACAGAAGAAATACAGGTAATGCTATTTAGATAAATCTGATAAAAAGTACAATTAATACTGGTCTATTAAATATACAAAATTTCTGGAAGTGGAGGAATATGGCAGAGGCGTAGGGGACCATAGTTTTGTCCAGTCCCTGGAATTCAGCTAGAGTTTTCAAATCATTCTGAACACCTGTGAACTCAACCTGAGATCTAAGAAAAGAACTGTTATAATTCTACAAATAGAAAAGTGACCATGTTCTGCAAGGTAGGAGGTGTGGCATGGAGAAGTGAATCCAAGGTGATACATGGGAAGATAAACTGTTGGTGGGGTGGGGTGCATAAACCGCTTATCAGAAAGTGATATAGCAGTGGCATGCAAACTGAAACTTTTATAAGTCTAATCTGATGAGAGACATCCCTGTTTGAAAAGCACTCAGGTGGAGAAGTAGGTCGGAATCCTTGGTAGAACTGCCTGATCTCAGGATCCCTGGGGTCACAGAAAGAATGGGGTGCCTGAGTATGGGAGAGTTCCCAGGTGTTTCAGCAGGGAAGCCAGATGCAATCAAAGAGCAGAGGAGGGGGCTTTCAGCTCAGTGTTGCCATTAACCACAAACCACATCCCGTTGGGTAACTGCTCTTAGGGTAAGGGCCCAACACACAGAAAAGCCAGGGCAAGACCTCCCTCCCTTCCCCTGTAGGAGCAGCATGAAGGCTTGCCACAGGAGACTGCAAAGTTTGGAAACTCCAAAGGGGGTAGCATGGCTGAGATAAAAATGCTCAAAGGTTGAGCATGCAGAGAGTGAATACAGAAATCAGGGAGACAAGAGTGATTGACAGATTTTCTGTGAGGGCACCCTGAAGAGTGGAGTGTGCCCACTTTCAGCTCTAGGGCTGGACACTGGGAGGCTCACATTTTCATTCTAATCCTCTCAAGTGGTGTGGAAAACCATCAGAGAACAAAAGCCACAAAGAGGAATCTGGAAGCCCTTACTTAGCCTGCCCCCTGGCAAGGGCAGTGCAATACCACCAGGGTGAAGACCTCCAAGAATCAGCTAAAGTTCAAAGGCTCCTCCCCCAGAAAATCAGCAAGAACTTAACCGCTAGGATCAACTTTAACCAATCATAGAGAACTCCAAAACTCTAGTGCTGGGGGAAAATACTTTATAGGACTCATGGCTCCTTAATCTTTCTAGTTTAATTTTCTTTTTTTTTTTTCCATTTCAACTAATTTCTCATTTTATCAACTCGGGTTTTTAAATTTTTTTATTTCAATTTTTATAGTTACATTCTACCCTTTCATAGTGTTTAACTTTATTTTTGATTATATATATTTTTTTCTTTCTTTACAATTTTGGGATGTAGTTTCCTCCAGCAAACAGACTAAAATATACACAGAATCTAGTGTATTGTTCTGTTCTCATCACCTGATTATATTCTCTCTCTTTTTTAATTTTTATTTTATTTATTTATTTATTTTGGTTTCTGGTCTCTTCTGATTGGTAAAATTTTATTTCTCTGGGGTTGTTGTTATTTTAGTATTTTGTTCTCTCGTTTTCTGTTCTTCTCTAGACAGAATGACTAGATGGAAAAACTCACCTGAAATAAGAGAACAGGAGGTACTACTGACTGTCAGGGACCTAATCAGTATGGATATAAGTAAGATGACAGAATTAGAACATGGAATAACAACTATGAAAATACTAGCTGGGCTTGAACAAAGCACAAAAGACACTGGAGAATCCCTTTCTGCAGAAATAAAAGAACAAAAATATTACCAAGCTGAAATCAAAAGGTTATTAAGGAGATGCAATAATAAAATGGAGGCTCTGCCTCCAGAAACAGTATGGAGTTTCCTCAAGAAGTTAAAAATATGACCCAGTAATTGTACTGCAAGGTATTTACCCCAAAGATGCAAACATACTGATCTGAAGGGGCACCTGGACACCAATGTTTATAGAAGCAATCTCCACAATAGCCAAACTGTGGAAAGAGCCCAAATGTCCATCAACAGAAGAATGGATAAAGAAGATGTGGTGTATATATAAATACAATGGAATATTACAAAGCCATCAAAAAAGGATGAATTCTTACAATTTACATTGATGTAGATGGAAATGTAGGTCACTATACTGAGAGAAATAAGTCAATAACAGAAAGACAATTATCTTATTGTTTCATACATATGGGGAATATAAGAAACAGTGCATAGAATCATAAGGGAAGGGAGGGAACACTAAATAGAAGAAATCAAAGAGGGAGACAAATCATGAGAGTCTCTTAACTATAGGAAAATAAAACAGATGTTTGCTGAAGAGGAGGTAGGATGGGGTAGGTAATTGGGTGATGGGCATGAAAGAGGGCAGGTGATGTGTAAAGCACTGGATATTATATACAACTGATGGTTAACTGAACATTATATCTGAAACTGATATATCATGTATCAGCTAACTGAATAGAAATTTTAAAAAATTCATCACATACATAATGGGTAATGGTGAAATAAAACACTTCTTATCTTTTATAGACTTACTGAGCTATAATTAACTAATAAATATTAACTATTTCAAATTTAAAAAATTGGAGGCTCTAACGGGTAGGATAAACGAAACAGAAAGAACTAGTGAGATAGAAAACAAAATGATGAAGAATAAAGAAGTTGATAAAAAAAGATAGATAAACAATTACTGGATCACGAGGGGAGAATTCAAGAAATAAGTGACACCATAAACCAAAACAATATTAGAATAACTGGGATCCCAGAAGAGGAGGAAAGGAGGTGTGGCAGAAGGTATATCAGAGAAATTATAGCAGAGAACCTCCATAATCCAGGGAAGGAAAAAGGCATTCAAATCCAGGAGGCACAGAGAACCCCCTTCAACATCAATAAGAATAGGCCAACACTTCGACATATAGTAGTGAAGCTTGCAAATTTCAGAGACAAAGAGAAAATCCAGAAAGCAGCTCAGGACATGCCAGAAAAGACTGGCAAGGTATAGTCAGGGTGCTAAACCAGAACAATATGCAGCCAAGAATACTTTATTCAGCAAGGTTCTCATTCAAAATAGAAGGAAAGATAAAGAGTTCCCAGGACAAACAGAAACTAAAAAATCTGTGACCACCAAACCAGCCCTGCAAGAAATAGTAATGGGGATCCTTTAAGCAAAGCGAGAGCCTCAAAGTGAGATAGACCAGAAAGGAAACAATCTACAGAAACAATGACATTACAGGTAATACAATGGCAACTCAATTCATATCTTTCGATAATACCCTGAAAATTAATGGGCCTCATTCCCCAATCAAAAGACATAGGGTATCAGATTGGATAAAAAAGCAAGACCCATCAATATGCTATCTGCGAGAGATTCATTTTAGACCCAAGGACACCTCCAGATTGAAAGCGAGGGGGTGGAAAACAATTTACCATGCTAGTTGACATCAAAAGCAAGCCAGGGTGGCAATCCTTCTATCAGATAAATTAGATTTTAAGCCGAAGGACATCATAAGAGATTTGGAAAGACACTATCATAATTAAAGGATCTCTCCAAAAAGAAGATCTAACGATTGTGAAGAGTTTTTGCTCCTAACATAGGAGCAGCCAATTACATAAGCCAACTAATAACAAAATTAAAGAAACACATCGAGCATGATTCAATAAATAGGGGACTTCTACACCTCACTCACTGCAATGGACAGGTCATCTAAGCAGAAGATAAACAAGGACACAAGGGGTTTGAATGACACATTGGACCAGATGGACTTCACAGATAAATTCAGAGCACTCTATCCCAAAGCCACAGAATACATATTCTTTTCCAGTTCACAGGGAACTTTCTTTAGTAGAGATCACATATTGGGTCACAAATCAGGTCTCAACCAGTACCAAAAGTTTGGGATCATTCCCTGCATATTTCCAGAACACAGTCGCTTCAAGCTTGACTCAATCACAAGAGGAAATTTGGGAAGAACTCAAATACACAGAGGTTAAAGTGCATCCGACTAAAGAATGAATGGGTCAACCAGGAAGTTAAAGAACAAGTAAAAGAATTCATGGAACAAAGGAATTTGAAAACACAACCATTCAAAATCTTTGGGATGCAGCCAAGGAAGTCCTGACGAGGGAAGTATAGAGCAATACAAGCCTTCTCAAGAAATAAGAAAGGTCATAAATATACAACCTAACCTTCCCCCTAAAGGACCTGGAGAAACAACAGCAAAGAAAGCCTAAATCCCACAGGAGAGGCGAATTAATAATAACCAGAGCAGAAATCAATGAAAAAGAAATGGAAAGTACAGTAGAACGCAGCAACAAAATTAGGAGATGGCTCTTTGAAAGAATAGGATCGATAAACCCCTGCCCAGACTTTTCAAAAAGAAAAGAGAAAGTACCCAAATTAACAAAATCACAAATGAAAGAAGAGAGATCACAACCAACACCAAGGAAACACAATTTTGAGAACGTATAATGAACAACTGTTTGCCAACAAATTAGGCAATCTGGAAGAAAGAGTAACAGAAAAACCTGAACAGACCCATAACCAGCAAGGAAACTGAAGCAGTCATCAAAAATCTCCCAACAAAGAAAACTCCAGGGACAGATGGCTTCCCTGGAGAGTTCGACCAAACATTTAAAGAGGAATGAACACCTATTCTTCTGAAGCTGTCTCAAAAAATAAAAATGGACCGAAAACTTCTAAACTCTATGAGGCCAGCATTACCTTGATCCCAAAACCACACAAAGACCCCACCAAAAAGGAGAATTACAAACCAATACTGCTGATGAACACAGATGCAAAAATTCTCACCAAGATACTAGCCAACAGGATCCAACAGTACATTAAAAGGATTATTCACCATGAATAAGTGGGATTTGTTCCTGGTCTGCAAGGGTGGTTCAACATCCACAACTCAATCAATGTGACACAATATGTTAATAAAAGAAAGAACAAGAACCATATGATACTCTCAATAGTTGCAGAAAAACCACGTGACAAAGTACAGCATCCCTTCTTGATTAAAACTCTTCATGGTGCAGGGATAGAGGGAACATACCTCAACATCATAAAGCCATCTACAAAAAGCCCACAGCGAGTATCGTTTTTCAATGGGGAAAAACTGAGAGCTTCACTCCTAAGGTCAGGAACACGGCATAAATGGCTACTCTCACCACTGTTGTTCAGCATAGTACTAGAGGCCCTAGCCTCAGCAATCATACAACAAAAAGAATAAAGGCATCTGGATCAGCAAGAAGTCAAACTCTCACTCTTTGCAGATGATGTGATACTCTATGTGGAAAACCCAAAAGACTCCACCCTAAAATTGTTAGAAGTCCTACAGGAATTCAGCAAAGTGGCAGGATATAAAATTAATGCACAGAAATCAGTTATATTTCTATACACCAACAATGAGATAGAAGAAAGAGAAATTAAGCAGTCAAAGCCATTTACAATTGCACCAAAAACCATTAAGATACCTAGGAATAAACCCAACCAAAGAGGCAAGGGATCGGTACTTGCCTCTTCGATAAACTATCAAACACTCACAAGAGAAACCGAGGAAGACACAAAGAAATGGAAAAACCTTCCATGCTCATGGATTGGAAGAACAAATTCTGTTAAAATGTCTATGCTTCCCAGAGCAATCTATACGTTCAACACAATCCCTATCAGAATACCATCAGCATTTTTTTCAGAACTGGTACAAATAATCCTAAGATTTGTATGGAACCAGGAAACACGTCAAATAGCCAAAGGAATGTCAAAAAAGGAAACCAAAGCTGGTGGCATCACAATTCCGGACTTCAAGCTCTATGACAAAGCTGTCATCATCAAGACAGTATGGTACAGGCACAAAAACAGACACACAGGTCAATGGAACAGAATAGAGAGCCCAGAAATGGACCCTCAACTCTATGGTCAACTAATCTGTGACAAATCAGGAAAGAATGTCCAATGGAACAAAAGACAGTCATTCCAACAAATGGTGTTGGGAAAACTGGACAGCCACAAGCAGAAGAATGAAACTGGACCATCTTCTTACACCACACACAAAAATAAGATTCAAAATGAATGTAAGACCTACATGTGAGACAGGAGTTGGGGTAAATTGGAAGGGGAGGTGAATCATGAGAGACTATGGACTCTGAAAAACAATCTGAGGGGTTTGAAGTGGCGGGGATGTGAGAGGTTGGGGTAACAGGTGTTGGGTATTATAGAGGGCACGGATTGCATGGAGCACTGGGTGTGGTGGAAAAAATAATGAATACTGTTTTTCTGAAAATAAATAAATTGAAAAAATTAAAAAAAGATCCTAAAAGAGAACACAGGTTGTATTCTCTCTGACTCTGGCCAAAGCAACTTCTTGCTACAAACATCTCCAAAGGCAAGGGAAACAAAGACTTCATCAAGATAAAAAGGTTTTGCATAGCAAAGGAAGCACCTGACAACATAAAAAGATGACGTACAGAATGGAAAATGATATTTGCAATTGAACATATTAGATAAGGGCTAGTATCCAAAATCTATAAAGAACTTATCAAACTCAACACCCGAAAAACAAACAATCCAGTCAAGAAATGGGTAGAAGAAATGAACAGACATTTCTCCAAAGAAGACACACAAATGGGCAACAGACATGAAAAAAATGCTCAACATCACTTGGCATCAGGGAAATTAATACAAATTAAAAGCACAATGAGATATTATCTCACACCTGTCAGAATGGCTAAAATGAACAAGTCAGGAAACAACAGATGTTGTCAAGCATGCAGAGAAAGCAGAAACCGCTTACACTGTTGGTAGGAATATAAGCTGATACAGCCACTCTGGAAAACAGTAGGGTGGTTCCTCAAAGACGAACAGACACAGCAATTGCACTACTATGGATAGACCTCAAAGATATAAATATATTGATCCAAAGGGGCACCTGAACACCAATGTTTATGCCAGCAATTTTATTTATTTATTTATTTATTTATTTATTTATTTATTTGAGACAAAATGAGAAATAGAGAGCATGAGTGGGGGAAGAGGCAGAGGGGGAGGAAATAGCAGACTCCCCACTTAGCAGACAGCCTGAAGTGGGGCTCTATCCCAGGACCAAGGAATCATGAGCTAAGCTGAAGGCAGTCACTTAACCAGGTAAGACACCCAGGCACCGCTTGGTACCCTACATTAGACCACATCTTGGGCATTCAGAGAGAGGATACCTTTCATGAGTAAGAAAATTCTAAATGGGAATACTTATAATATACAGCTGACTCTTGACCAACATGGGTTTGAATGGTGCAGGTCTACTTACACATGGACTTTTTTTGATACTGTATTTTAGTGTATTTTCTCTTATGTTTTTCTCATTAACATTTTTTCTCTAGCTTTATTGTGAGAATATAGTATATAATATATGTAATGTACAAAACCTGTGTTAATGAACTATTTATGTTATAAGTAAGGCTTCCAGTCACCAGTAGGCTATTAGTAGTTTAGTTTTTTAGATTCCATGCAGAAGCGAAATCATATGGTATAGGCCTTTCTCTGCATTATTTCACTTAGCATAATACTAGGTCTATCAATGTTGTCACAAATGGCAAGATCCCATTCTTTTTTATAGCTGAATATATATATATATATATCACATCTTCTTTATTCATCTATTCATCTATTGATGGACACTGAGGTTGCTTCCATACTTTGGTTATTGTAAATAATGTTTCAAAAGACATAGGGGTGCATATAACTTTTCAAATTAGTGTTTTCATTTTCTTTGGGTAAATACCCAGTAGTGGAATTACTGAATTGTACTGCATTTCTATTTTTAATTTTTTGAGGAATCATAACATTTTTTGACAATACCATTCTATTCAGGCCTTATAAAATTAATAATCTGACAATATTACTAGACAGCCTTTTAAAACTAATAACTCAATACCACTTGATGGGAAAAACTTTTATTGAAGCAATTTTATAATACCATTAATCAATACTATGTAAAATATAAAATATTTTTATATGACATGACAAGGAATTACCAATGTAATGTTACTATCTTTTCCCCCATAATTTCCTAAATATTTACTTCTGTGACCTTTATTTCCTGGAGAGAACTGTGTTTAGATGTAGAAATAGCTTGAAGTCCACTAATAAGGAGAACGCATTTGCAATTTTATTTATACTTTTCCATTTATCAAAAAATTAGGAGGGTAAGAAAATTATACACAGAAAAACAATGTTCAATGTATCAGCAAATTTTAATTCAAAGAATTATTAACTAGAAGGATTTTCTCATAACTGTTAGTTTTCAAACTATGGCTCATAGAAATCTTAGGGTCCAATGGGACATAGCAGGATTGAGGGACAAGGAAGTCTATAGGTGTAGTCTCCTTTCTCCTTTAGCTAAACAGGTCTACTTGTCTCTGTTTTATATAATACAGTTTAATGCAAAATGGTTCACCTGCCCTTCCAATTTCCCTCAACTCCCTTCTCCTCTCCATCTCCCCTTGTCCTCCATGCTATTTGTTATGCTCCACAAATAAGTGAAACCATATGATAATTGACTCTCTCTGCTTGACTTATTTCACTCAGCATAATCTCTTCCAGTCCCATCCATGTTGCTACAAAAGTTGGGTATTCATCCTTCTGATGGAGGCATAATACTCCATAGTGTATATGGACCATGTGTTCCTTATCCATTCGTCCATTGAAGGGCATCTTGGTTCTTTCCACAGTTTGGCGACCGTAGCCATTGCTGCTATAAACATTGGGGTGCAGATGGCCCTTCTTTTCACTATATCTCTATCTTTAAGGTAAATACCCAGACTATGGACTCTGAAAATCAATCTGATGGTTTTGAAGGGGCGGGGGGTCGGAGGTTGGGGGAACCAGGTGGTGGGTATTAGAGAGGGCACAGATTTCGTGGAGCATTGGGTGTGGTGCAAAAACAATGAATACTGTTATGCTGAAAATAAATAATTTTTTTTTAAAGCTAAGTTCTATTCTTTGGGAAAAAAATTTTTCCCCAGGGCACCTGGGTTGCTCAGTGGTTTAAGCTGCTGCCTTCAGCTCAGGTCATGATCTCAGGGCCCTGGGATTGAGTTCTGCATTGGGCTCTCTGCTCGGCAGGGGGTGTGCTTCCCTTCCTCTCTCTCTGCCTGCCTCTGTGCCTACTTGTGATCTCTCTCTGTCAAATAAATAAATAAAATCTTTTAAAAAAAAATTTTCCCCCAGCAGTATAAAAGTCACTAACTTAGTCAAAGTCCCTAATTATACATAAGAGACAAAAAGGCTTCAGAAAGATTGTAGTTTGCCTGAGGTCAAAAAACCACCTCATTGCAAGCCAGGCATGTGTTTTAGTTCTTACTGAGCCTAGTGTTTTATGAGAGTTCCTTTCTCATATTCAGGAAAAATACATGCATTTTTAACTAGAACTCAAAGAAAATGAATACATAAACCTTTGTCATGTGGTTCAATAAAGTTAAAGCATTAGGCAGAAAACAGCTTTCTAACCATAATTTTTTACAGTCATGAACAGAAATAAAGGAAGGAAGTTACCTTAACTCCTATTAGTAACAGTCAATATATTCAATTTATAAGCATAAATTTTTTTAAAGATTTTTATTTGACACACAGAGAGAGAAATCACAAGTAGGCAGAGAGGCAGGCAGAGAGAGAGGAAGAAGCAGGCTCCCTGCTGAGCAGCGAGCCCAGTGTGGGACTCAATCCCAGGACCCTGGGATCATGACCTGAGTCGAAGGCAGAGGATTAACCCACTGAGACACCCAGGTGCCCTATAAGCACAATTTTTTTTAACTTGAAGGGACACAGAACTTGAAGAAGAAAATCTTTAATTGAACGAAATAACCTGAAACTGAGGAAATTCTTCCTTGAAAGAATTATTCATTTCCTTCAAATAAAACTTGGTTTATCAAAATCAATCAACAAATGAGTTACCTATGTTGTGAGTTATTTATAGCAAAATTTAAAACACTGAACAGATTTCTCTTTGCCATCTAGCTTCTCCATTAGTTCATATGTACAAAAGACACGATTAACTTTAATTATAAATTAAATCCACTCAGAAATTATAGGTAAACCTTCATTTCCATGTGAGAACACTTCTTTACCTTCTTCATGACAGGAAAGGAGATTTACCTAGTGGGTGAATTTGGGAGAAGGCACTAAGCAATGCTATGTGCTTCCAAATCTCTTCTTTGTAAAACTATGCCTGCCATAGTAGCATGAATTGAGGTCTGCTTTCATCTTTGTGGGATGGGCATCAAACATCTGTTCCTTCCATTTACAACTCTGTGTGGAAGTGCCTAATTTGAAATAAAGTTTTAGGAAGTTCGCTGTGGCTACATACCTAAGACAGATCCTCCAAGTTGTTACTATGTATTCAAGTCACTAAGCTTGTCTCCAGCTGCCTGACTCCTGTGTTCTCAACTCAGAAAAAGAAGAGCAATGTCATCTGCCACCTACTCCACCATAGTTCCAACAAGAAAAATGATCAGACAATACTTAGAAATGGTTTCTTCTTCCTTGACTTTATACCTAACATTCATTATTCAAAGCAACATACGTTAAAGAGGGAAAAAAGCTGAAAAGAACAATTTAAGAAATAATCAGAAAGTAAGACAAAATGAGGAGATAGAGGAATATGTTCCAAATGAAAGAACAATACAATGCTTCAGAAAAATAACTAATGAAACAGAGATAACTAATATCCCTGATAAAGAGTTCAAAGAAATGGTCATAAAAATGCTCAGCAAACTTTGGAGAATGGATGGATTCAGTGAGAACCTCAACAAAGAGAAAATAAAATGAAGAACCAATCAGAGCTGAAAAATACAATAACTGAAAAGAAAAAATACACCAGAGGGAATCAACAGCAGATTAAAAGCTGCAGATGAACAGATCAGTGATCTACGGGACAGGGCAGCAGAAGCCATCCAAGCCAAAAAACAAAAAGACAAGAAAATTTTTAAAATGAGGACAGGTTAAGGGACCTCCTAGGATCAAGCCCCACACCAGGCCCCATGCTCAGGGAGTCTGCTTCTCCCTCTTTCTGTGGCCCTCCCCTCCCATCTGTGTTCTCTCTTGCTTGCTCTCAAAAATAGATTAAAAGAAAGAAAGAAGAAAGAAAGACAAGGCCATAACTAGAAATAAGAAAATTATGAAAGAGTTTTCTTAGTAAACGCAAACATACAATAAAAGTAATAGATCAGTTTTATAAAGTCGGTATGAATGTTAAAAGACAAAAGTAGTAACAACAATTGTATCTACAGTAATTAGTTCAGAGATACACAAAATAAAAAGATGTAAACTAAGACATCAAATACATAAAACAAGGTGGGGTGGAAAAATGTAGTGTTTTTAAAATGTGTTTGAACTTAAGTAACCATCAACTTAAAGACTTCTATATGCATGGGATGTTATATATGAACTTCATTGTGATCACTAAAGAAAGTCCTCAAATTAGGAGGGATGAGAGCAAGACAATAAGTAAACCAAATGAAAAAACAAGATTGAGGCCTCACTTACCATGAGCCTATGCTACTTTTGTCTACATTAGTAAGACCATGAATATACTTTCAAAACCATAAACCTATGTACATTGATTGAAATGGATATTTTAATAACAATGATACACAATGGAAACCAGCTGCTACTTAAAGACTCCCTATTATTCCCATCTTAGTCATCAGTCATTCAAGTGATGCCAAGGTAGATATTTGTGAACTTCATTTTTAAAATTCCAGTTGTGGGGCACCTGGGTGGCTCAGTCAGTTAAGGATCTGATCTTGACTTTGGTTCAGGTCATGATCTCGGGATTGTTGAGACTGAGCCCTGCATCAGGCTCTGCACTGAGTATGCAGCCTGCTTACACTCTGCACCTCACCCCCCACTGCCAGCTTGCATGTACTCTCTCTCACCCTCTCTATCTCTCTAAAAAAAAAGAGAGAGAGAGAGAGAAGAAGAATCCTGTATCTGTTTGATTTGATTTAGCGATTTAGAAAATGCTCTACCAATTGCTCAGCAGGACATTTTGTAAAAATTGAAATAGAAGTGTTATAAGTTTTAAAAAATGCTCCAAGTAACACAACAATTAAGGATGTACTCTCAGGTGAGAAAATGACAGCAATTACAACTGAAAAAGAAAAATTAATCTCTTATTTTATTTTATTTTATTCATAAAAAGGACTTATCATAGGCTCTTTTAAATAATAAATATCCATATGTGATTATGTGTTTGGATTCTTATTGTTCACTTATACATAGGGGTGGGAATAATGGGTAATAGCAAACTTTACAATTGTTATGAACCATTGCCAACCAGGAAATTAATCAAAGCATCTAAGTATAAATTTCATTAGTGAGCAATAAAAGTTACTTTCTAAAATCGAATTTAGATGTAGGTTTTTAAGAAATTTAAAATGTGTCCATTTTGGGGTGCCTGGGTAACTTAGTCAAGTGTCTGACTCTTGTTTTTGGCTCACGTTATGATCTTAGAATTGTAAGACTGGGCCCCATGTAGGGTTCCACACTCAGCAGGAAGTCTGCTTGAGAATCTCACACTCTCTCCCCCTCTTGTACACTCTCTCTCTAAAATAAATAAAATCTTGAAAAAAAATAAAATGTCAGTTTAGTTATATTTATTGATAAAGGTTATAATAGGTATCTCTTGAAAGTAAGAGTTCCAGGATCTAAGAAAAAAATCAAAATTTCTGTCTCATTTCTTTATTAGCACAAATAATTATGACTTTTACTTAGTGTGTATTAGTTAGCTAAACAACTCAGAATTTTACCAAATTAAAAACAAAAATTATATCAGGAATCTGAAACCCAAGGAAAAAAAGGAAAAATAATATAACTAACCTTGGTGATGTAAGTATCGATGTCATTACTTGAACGCCTTGAGTTTGAGGTACCAATCACCATGTTTTCTCTTAGAGAAAAATCTCTATTGAATAGCGAGCTATTATTATTAACATTTATACCATAAGGCAGATCTGGGGCTGGCCTCATATTGACCGCACTAGTCCTGTTCAGATAACAAAACACAATGCTTAGTATTTCATTTCTCCCCGAATCAGTCCTAAATTACTTGCATTTTTTAAGTTTCCATAATAGTAAACAGAATGTGCCATTAAATAGTGTTTTAACATGGTAAATGTGACAGAGAAGACCCACTATGTAAAATTATAGGTTTAAAACTGTTCTAAAGAAGTACATATATTTCTAGGGTTCCTAACTAACAAGTAATTCAAATTAAGGAGGGAGAGAAATGGCTATCAGTGATGTTCATGGACTAACAGGTTATACCTGCTGCCTTCTGGAATGGTTGTACTTAAAAGATTCTTGGGGATGCCATGATACATACTTATACTTAGTAAACAAGTTTAGAGCTGCAAAAATAAACAATCCTGGGGGTCTGGGTGGCTCGGTCAGTTAACCATCTGCCTTCAACTCAGGTCAGGACCCCACAGTCCTTGAATTGAGCCCCACACTGGGCTCCCTGCTTGAGGGAGCTGCTTCTCCCTCACCCTCTGCCTGTTGCTCCCCTCTGCTTGTGCTCACTTGCTCTCTCTCTCTCTCTCTCTGTCAAATAAATATGTAAAATATTTAAAGGAAAATAAAAATTTTAAAAATCCCTCAAAGACATTTTTCAAGCATTGGCTTTCACCACTCTTGTACATTTCACACATTACCTCAGAGAGATTGAGCATTTGGCACTGAGGAAAAATTTAGATGAACAATTGCTAGAGGACAAGTAGATGGCAGGGTTGTGATCAGAAAGAACTGAAACAGCTCCAGAGGCAATTAGGTTATAACACAGATACCAAGGTACTGGGGGTGGAATCTACCATTTCCATCTTGACATTTTGGGTTAAAGATGTACTCTTCCAAAAATAAACTAACATTGATAAATAATTATTAGTAAACTCATTTCTATTTAGGGTAATTCTGACAATTTTGTAATAATATGCTGTCTAAATTATAAACCTTCCAACAATTAGTTTAAAGACTAGGAGATCAGATTAACTGAAAATATGCAACGGAAAAAAATAAAATCATTTAAAACCAAAAAAAAAAGAGAGAGAGAGAGAGAGAGAAATTCAAACTGACTTGGACAAGCATTTCGACAATAAGTTCATTTACAAACATCATTTTTCAAAATTATACTATCTAGTTGGCTTTCACTTACTACTGATCTCATTAACATGGCTCCATAAAAATTATGGTTTAGAGGCAAATTAATAAGCTAACTCTACTTTCTATGATTGTTTTAACTTACTTGTTCAGTTCATTTGTCAATGACATTCGATGTGTTACTTCTTCTTGGTAGAGGTGCTTGTATAAGTCCAATTCTGTTTGAGTAGCATCTTGAGAATTTTTCATTTTGGATAATTCAAATTCCAGCTCTTTAATTCTGAGTTCCATTTGACGTCTTCCTGAAGCATAATTTTTTTCTCTTACCTGTGCTAAGCTTTCTTGAAATGCTACTTGCATCTAAAGCAAATCAAAAGCATAGTTTTAAAATTGTTACAACCTGGGTAATTACAGTATATTTCTTTCTTTTAGTTTTGTGTCAATGATTCAGAGAGAAATTTTTAAAGTGAAAAAAAAAAGCTGAAATGTAAAATATTTATCACTAATGTGAACCTGAATTAAATGTGAATAATGTTCATTCTTACATTAGAGCTCATGCAATCTGATAATTCAAAGAATAATAAAATCATTTAAATTTTTAAAAAGTGAACAATACAACTTAAGAATAAGAGAGGTACCTGGAGTGCCTGGCTGACTCAGTCATCTGAGTGCCTGACGCTTGGTTTCTGCTAGTGTTCTCAGGGTCCTGGGATAAAGCCCTGTGTCCTACTCAGCATGAAATATGCCTGGAATTTTCTCTCTACCTGTCCATCCCCCACTCCTGCTTTCCAAATAAGTAAATAAGATAATTAATATTTTAAAAAAAGGAATAATCCAAGTATGGTACCATTTCTTCTTTTATGTAGGAATGCCCAGAATGGAGCCCAAACAAGCAACTGACTGAGCCACCCATGTACCACATGATCAAAATTTTTAAAGCACAGTTTTTTCTTTTCCTCTCAATCGCCTTGTTTTATACTAACTGGTCTTAAAAAATAAAATGACTTTCTACTGTGAATCATTCTGAAAGATCAATTAGTGTGAATAATAATGAAAACTAAAAATTTTAAAGGGAAGGAACAAATGCTTCCAGAAATTTACCAAATTGCTATAAAGGAAGTAGAGGAAAACTCTACACTGCATATAACCAAAATGTAATTTGCAGTTAAATGAATTAAAACATTTTATAGACAAATAAATTAACCTCTAAAAATAGATCAACTTCTTTTAATTTTTCTGCTACGTTCAATCTTGTAGTTTCTTCAAAATCCCGTTTATATTGTTCCATTTCACTATATTTTAACATGTTGACTTCTACACAACTTCTGAGCTTTACTACTTCTTGTTCCAACTTCTTTTTATTCTTTTCTAGCTCTTCACATTTTGTTTGTATTTCTTTCATAGATGATAATTCCTGAAAAAGAACCTGGTTTCTTGCTGTAAGATCATCCACCTGCATGAATAAAATAATACAGTTTGGAAGTAAAGTGAAAAGAGTCTAATGCAAAACTAAGAGCCCAAAATTTTTTCAAAGATTTTAAATATCTGCACCAAATATGGGGCTTGAACTCACACCCCCAAGATCAAGAGTCACATACATTACTGACTGCTCTGGGCAGGTGCTCAAATCTTAAAATAAGTTCATTTTCAACAAAACGTTATCTATATTGTAGTACAGTCTTGGAATGCAGAACCTCAAATAACTCAGAAAATGAAGAACAAAATTCAAACCACTAAGAGTTGCTAAAATCGATCTCTGCTGTCATCCTCTTTGCCACACATTTCTATTTAATTGTTATACTTTTATTTTTCTGATTGTTTCAGATTTTTCCTCCATAAGATAACTGTAAGTCACGTCTTAGTAGAAAGTCTCTTAACCCTTCCCTCATCTTAATGCCCCATAATATTTTTAAAAATTTTATATCTGTATTTGAGAGGGAGAGAGAGCAAGACAGCAAGAGCACAAGAGCAGGGAGAGGGAGAAACAGACTCCCCACTGATCAGGAAGCCAAGCATGTGGCTCAATCCCAGCATCCCAGGATCACGACCCAAGCCAAAGGCACTTAACTGAGCCACCCAGGTGCCCATGTACTCCATAATTTTTGAAGAAGTTTTAGGAATACCATATTGACTTATGTAGGTCTGAGCCAATAAATGCTTACCAAAATAAGACATTGAAAATAAGACGCTAATTAATGAATCTATAAATGCTGATTCTATTGCCATAAGCCTTTTTTCTGAATTACAAATGTCTTATGCTAATTTGAATTGCATTCTGAGGAGAAATGATTCACAAGATTAAGAAATCACATCTCTCAGTAAAAAAGAAAAATAGTAGTGGGGAAAAATTTAGTGAGATGATTCATATATTTTTGGATTAAAAAATATTCTTTAACTCGACAGTGTTACAATCCTTTGATACTTCCCACAAACTAAGAGAATATACTAAGCAATGAAAACAACCAAAAAACTTGCTGGAGTTTCAGTGATGCTGAGTTGGGAAGAACTCCTTTCCTTTAAATATGACTGGAAAGACAAGTGGATGTGGTGGGTTTATAAACTGACACTTCTCCCGTGACAATCCCTCCCTTTCATATGTGCTGGCCTTAGTAACTGGTTCCTAGTGAACAGAATATGGAAGAGCTGCTGTGTGATTTTTAAGGTGAGGTAAGAAAATGTGATATAGCTTCCATATGACTTTCTTCTTCTAGGAAACCTCCCCCTTAGAATCCAGCTGTTGTGGGAAAGCCCAGGGTACCTAGAGAGTCTTCATGCAAATATTCCAGCTGAGACTGCCCAAGCTAACATCCTAGCCAAAAGCCAGCCTCAACAGCCAAACATGTGCATGAACAAGGTTTTAGATGATTCTAGTTCCCAGTTTCCAGTCATCCTAGGTGATGCCAAATGAAGAAGAAATGAGTTGGTCTTACTCAGCCTTGTCCAAAGATTTGTGAACAAGATAAATGCTGTTTTGAGCCACTAGGTTTTTTGATGGTTTATTATATGGCAATAAATAACTGGCACAGATACTGACATTAAAATGGGGTGCTGCCATTAAAAAAGAAAACCAAAAAACTGAAACTAAACCTTCTTTGAACCAGGAGGTGGGTGGAACCTGAAAGAAGAGTAAGAGTGAGAAGTAGAGAAGAGTAAGAATGAAAACCAAACGGGTTTCCAAGAGACTGTGAGTGGAAACCTGATGTCCCTTGAAGGGGCTTACAGCAAAGGCTTCTAGACAAGTGAAGAAAATGACACTAGAGGGAAAAGGAACTTGTGCCACAAACCACATGAATGTAAATCTGGTAGGAGAGATAAGCTAAAGATAAAGCTAATATGAAGGAACCAGGACTTACTGGGTTCATCTATCTGTTCCCTCATTTATAGCCTCTCCACATGCTGTATTCTCAAATAATGCTAAAATAAAGAAATGGTTTCTGGGTTAAAAGCAAATCCAGGTAGACATGGCCTATGGATGAAACCAAAACTATAAACCCTTTATTAAGACTTGAGAAGGACTTAAGGTGTGCCTCAAATTTCTTTAAGGATCTTAAGAGTGTGAGAATTTGAAAGGCATTGTCAAATGAGAGCTGCACAGGAAACCTGAGGTGAAAGCTTATTTCAAAAGACCCAGGAGAATGGCTTTTCTAATGGCATGAAATCAAATCGTATTCATGGAAAACTCAAAAAACTAAGAGAATTATAGTAGCAAAAACACTGTTTGCGAGCTTGGACTAAAAGAGACCAAGATAGTACAAACTAAAAATAGGCCTTGAGTCTTAGAATTCCCACCAGGAGGAAGAAGGCTGAAAAAGCAGGTCATTCCTCATGAAAAGGACAGAACCGAGAGCTCAAAAAGTAAAGCAAACAACCATGGAGAAGCATTCCCATGGTTAGGACTAAGTCCTCACTGAAGAACTGACAGCATGCTTCAGGCTGTGTTTCAAAACTGCTATGGACTAGTGTGCCTCCCATTTTCTTTCAATGGGAGAGTCCTTAACAGGTTACCAGAGTGTTCCATTTTGAGTGGTAGAGAACTGTCTTCCTTAATTCCCAAGTGTTCAGATGGAGGGGACTTGCACTCAAGGGACTACACCTCAGGCACCTTATCCCTGCTGTACCTGATGAAGATGGTAAGATCTTGGACTCAAGCCCAAACCCAATGAAGAACTGAGATTTGTGGGAGGTATGGGAGGGGGGAGGCGAGTGTATTTTTCATGTGGGAGGAATACAAAAAATTGTGGCCAGTGGTTAAATCATGCTGCTTTTAAAATGTGTCCATAGCTTTTTAAATATTCATCCCATTAAAAAAAAAAAAAGACCATGGGCCTACCTTTGTGACTTTCTCCTAACAGAATATGGTGAATGTGATGCTCTGTGTATTCCAAGGCTAGGTTACAAAAGACAATAGAGCTTCTGCCTTGCTCTGCAGTTCAGGCAGCTTTTTTGGATTGGAATTTAGCCCCCCATCTTGTAAGAAAATTCAGGCCACAAAGTGTCTAGGTGTGCCCATGTAAGTGTTTTGGCTGCCTGCCCCAACTATAGTCCTAGACAATAGCCAGCATCAACACCACCAGATGTGAGTGAACAAATCTTCAAACAGTTCCAGCCCCAAGCCTTTCAGCTGCCCCACCTGAAGCTAGGGGAAGAGAACAAGCTGTCCTAGCCACACTTTTCCTAACAGTAGATTTGTGAACAAAATAAACGTTATTTATTTAAGCCACTAAACTTTGGGGAGTTTGTTAAGAAAAAACAAACAGATAGAAAAATGGAATGCAAAAAGAGTTAATAAGATACATAATTTATATATTAGAAATTGGTCTCCATTTAAGTGGGAAGTAAAAAAAGGGTAAGATTAATTTTTTTTAATTTTAAAATATTTATTCATTTGGGAGAGATACAGAGAGACAGAGAACCAGCAGGGGGAGAGGCAGAGGAGAGGGAGAAGCAGACTCCCTGCTGAGCTGGGAGCCTGAAATAGGACTCGATCCCAGGACCGGGAGATCATGACCTGAGCCGAAGGCAGACACTTAACCATCTTAGTCACCGAGGTGGCCCTAAGATTAATTTAATAATGACAAACAGTGCTAATGAGAAGACGCCCATAACTAGAAGCAAGACCTAAGAAGTTTTTCTTTCTGTTTTCCCCCATTTAGGATGTCATTACCCGTGCATTTTTTATATATGACCTTTATTATGTTGAAGTATATTCCTTCTAAACCTACTTTTTGAAGGTTTTTTTTAATTAATTTATTTTCAGAAAACCAGTATTCATTATTTTTTCACCACACCCAGTGCTCCATGCAATTGTGCCCTCTATAATACCCACCACCTGGTACCCCAACCTCCCCCCCCCCCGCCACTTCAAAACTCTCAGATTCCTTTTCTACTTTTTGGAATAGTTTGAGAATAGGTACTAACTCTTCCTTTAAAATGCTCAGTAGAATTTGCCTCTGGTCCTGGACTTGTGTTTGTTCATAGTTTTTGGATTAATGATTCCATTTCTTTGCTGGTTGTCAGTCTGTTCAAATTTTCTATTCTTGTTTCAGTTCTGGTAATTTATATGTTTCTAGGAATTTATCCATTTCTTCTACATCATCCAAATTGTTGGCATATAGTCGTTCATAATATGATTTTATAATTGTTTGCATTTCTGTGGTGTTGATTGTTATTTCTCCTCTCTCATCTGTGATTTTATTGGGGTCCTTTTTCTCTTCTTTCTGATAACTCTGGCTAAAGCCTTATCGGTTTTATTAATTTTTTCAAGGAACCAGCTCCTGGTTTCATTGATCTCTCCTATTTTTGTCTTTTTAAGGTTTCTATAGTGTTTACTTCTGCTCTAGTTTTTTTTTTTAAATGTATTTGAGAGAGAGAGAAAGCGGGAAGAGGGTCAAATGGAGAGGGAGAGAGAGAATCCTCAAGTAGACTCCCTGCTGAGCACAGAGCCAAAAGCAGGGTTCAATTCCAGGACTCTGAGATCATGACCTGAGCTGAAATCAAGAGTCTGCTGCTTAACCAACTGAGCTACCTACTACTACTACTGCTCTAATTTTTATTATCTCCTTCCTTCTGCTGCCTTTAGGCTTCATTTGTTGTTCTTTTTCTAGCTTCTTTAGGTGATGGTTAGGTTGTTGTAGATTTTTCTTATTTCTTGAGGTAGGCCTGCATTGCTATCTATATACTTCCCTCTTAGAACCATATTTACTGTATCTCAAAAGTTTGGGCAATTGTGTTTTCATTTTCATTTGCTTCCATGTATTTTTAAAAATTTAAATTCTCTTATTTCCTTGTTGGTCCATTCATTGTTTAGTAGAATGTTACTTAACCAACATGTATTTGTGGTCTTTCAGATTGTTACCTATGGCTGACTTCAAATTTAATAGTATTGTGATCATAAAAGGTGCATGGTATGACTTCAGTCTTCTTGTATTTATTAAGACCGGTTTTGTGGATTATGGAGGGCACGTATTGCATGGAGCACTGGGTGTGGTGCATAAACAATGAATTTGGGAACACTGAAAAAAAATTAAATTTTAAAAAAAGACTTGTTTTGTTGCCTAACATGCGATCTATTCTACAGAATGTTCCAGAATGTGTTATTCTGTTGTTTAAGGATGGAATATCTTGAATATATCTCCTTAGTCCATCTAGTCCAGTGCATCATATAAAGCCACTGTTTCTTTGTTGACTTTCTGATCTGTCCATTGATGTAAGTGGTGAGTTAAAGTACCCAACTATTGATTATTTCTATTCCTTCCTAAAATATCCGAATTGTACATTGTCTTCATGGATACTTTTGCAAGTGGGAATAAAAGAAATGAATTTCATTTAAAACATATATAATAAAATTAAAGGACCCTACTATTATTGTATTATTATCTTTTATGTTAGTCATTAATTGTTTTATGTACATGGGTGATCCCATATTGGATGCATAAATATTTACAATAGTTCTTCTTCCTGTCAGATTGTCCTCTTCATTATGATATAGTGCTCTTGTCTTTTACTGCAGTCGTTCTTTTAGATTCTATTTTGTCCAATATAAGTATTACTATTCTGGCTTTCTTTTTATATCCATTTGTAGGATACATGTTTTTTCCATCCCCTGACTTCCAATCTGCAGGTGTCCTTATGACAAAAATAAAACTCTTGCAAGTGGCTTATACCATGGGTCTTGTTTTTTTTTTTTGTTTTTTCTTCTTCTTCCTTTTTTTAATCCACTCTGACATCCTATGTATTTTGATTGGAGCACTTACCCCATTTATATCCAAAGTAATTATTGATAGATATGTATTTGTCATTTTACTACTTGCTTTGTGGTTGTTTCTGGAGATTTTCTCTGATCATTTTTGTGTCTTCAATGTTTTACTGGTTTTCTTTAGTGATATATTTGGATTTCTTTCTCCTCTTTGAGTGTTTATCAGTGGTTTTTTTTTTTTTTTTGTTTTGTTTTTTTTTTTTTTTGAGAGGGCATGAGTGGAGTGGGGAGAGGGAAAGATAATCTTAAGCAGACTCCATGGCCAGAATAGAGTGCAGTGCATGGTTCAATCTCACAATCCTGAGATTATGACCTGAGCTGAAATCAAGTCAGATGTTTAACCAACTAAGCCACACAGGCACCACTATTAGTGGGTTTTGATATATAATTTGTATATAACCTCTTCTGCATATAGCAGTCTATATTAAGCTGCTGGTCTTTAAGTTTGAGCCCATTCTTTTCACTTCTCCCCATGCTTTAGGTAAAGTATTACATTTTATATCCGTTTTTCCTGAGTTCCTAAACTTATTTTTTATATAAATGTTCATTTTTGCTACTTTTGTGTTTCCTGCCTTTATAGTGTCACATTTGGTCTCTTCTTTCCACTCAAAGAGTCCCCTTTAATATTTCTTGTGGGGCTAGTTTAGTAGTCACAAACTCCTTTAGTTTTTATCTGGGAAACTCTATCTCTCCTATTCTGAGTAATAGGCTTGCTGGATAGAGTATTCTTGGCTACAGATTTTTCCCATTCACCACGTTGAATAGATAATACCACTCCCTTCTGGCTTGCAAAGCTTCTGCTGAAAAAGTTCCTGCTAGCCTTAAGGGGTTTCCCCTGGAAGTTACTGACTTGCTTTCCTGCTTTTAAGATGTTTTTTTTTATCAGTATATTTAGAAAATTCAATTACAATAGGTCTTAGTGTTAGTCTACTATTGTTGATGTTGATAGTTTTCTGTGTCTCCTGGATCTTGATGTCTGTTGTCTTCCCTAGATTAGGGACATTTTCAGCTATATTTCTAGAAACAAGTTTTCTTACACCTTTTTTCTGTCTTCTTCTACTGGGACTCCTATAACATGAATGTTATTACATTTGATGGAGTCACTGAGTTCCCTAGGTCTGGTCTCTGCATAATTCTTCTTTCTCCCCCTTCTTTGGCTTCATTGCTTTCCATTACTTTGACTTCTTAGTTGTTAATTTGTTCCTCTGTTTTTTCCAGCCTGCTGTTCATTGCATTAGGTGTGTTTCTTAACTCATTTATTCCACTCTTCAACTATGATTCTTTTTTAACTCTTTTATCTCTGTTGTAAGGGTCTCAATGATGTTGTCGTTCTTTTCTCAAGTCTGGTGAGTGTCCCTATGATCACTGCTTTAAATCCTCCATCAGCCGTGATATTTACATCTGTCTCACTTCAATCTCTGGACCCGTGGCTTTATCCTGTTCTTTCATTTGAGATAAAATCCTCTGTTTTCTCATCTTATCTAAGTCTCTACCAGCTTCTCTGTGTTAGAAAAGCCAGTTATGTCATCTGCTCCCAAAAGTAATGGACTTATGACAGAAGACGTCATGTAGCACCCAGGGTCTTGTGCTTAGGGGAGTATATCTAGTGTGTGCAGCATGCACTCTGCTGTTGTGTTCTGGCTGCTCTATCCTTCAGGCCAGACATCTGCAGAGGCTCTCCCTCACTGCTGTGGGCAGTGTTTTGTACCTGGCCTGAATGTAGCAACTTTTACCTAGGTGTGCCCTGGTGTGCTTGTGAAATGAGACCTGTCACCACCTCCACTGGTACTGAGGCCCTCCTGAATCTTGTCAGATGGGGTGTGGGCAGGGGCTTGTGCTGATTTTCTGGGGGAAAGGCCTGCTGTGGTGGAACTGAGGCTTGCCTCAGTTCAATAAGAATGATTGAGCAGGGCAGTTCCACTGGAATGCAAGGGGATGTTGCTCAGTGTAGGCAGATTAGGCAGCCAGTGTAAGAGCTGCACTGCTTCGCTCAGGTGGCTCTTGTGCTTGTGCTGAGGGGCACTGGAGGGAAATGGTACCAGCTGGTTCCTTTGTTACTAGAGAGTTGTCTCTGTGAACACTTCCTCTCAGGGAAATGCTCTGAAAAGAGTGAGTAATTTCCCTACCGTATACCCCAGACACTGTTCAGATCATTATTTCCATGGTGTATGCTCCCAGGTTGTTTGCCTGCCTTTTCTCCAAGAGCATCACAGTGCACTACAAGCTCTATCACAGCCAAGGCCAATGACCTGTAGAATTCCAGGTTTTAAGCCCCCTAGTTGTAAGAACTCATGAAATTAAGCTCCTCTCACTTTCCAGTGTAGCCAGTGGCTACAGGAAAGCATTCTTTTTGCACAGTCCCGTGTCTCCCTCCTGCTTTTCTCCATGACCATGACTCCCTCTCCTCTGCAGCAGCCAGGATCTGTTTCTCTCCTAAACCACATTTCTGTACTTCCTACCTTCTTTGGTGTGGCCTCCTCTCTAATAGTGGACTTTGTTCTGTTAGTCTTCGGGGATTAGGTGAACCTAGGTTTCTCTTACTCTGCCACCATCTTCTTTACTCTTGAGATATTTTTCTAAGTTTCCCATCAATTACAAATTATTACAACTGGCAGGAACACCTTTTCAGATTTCTCCCTCAAGTTAGGGGAAAAGAAAAACTCGCAAGCAGAGAGACGATATGATTTGAAGTATAATAGCTGAAAAACTAGAAATGGTTCGGTAACCAAAATTTGACCTTTTACCTGATTTCCATTAACTGAAATTCTAAAAGAAATAGACAGCTTTGAGTAGTTTTTAATCAATCTACTACTCAATCTTTATTCTTCTTTCATCAGTGAGGAAATAAAGAGAACATTATGGAATCATTTTTAATCTTTTCAGTAGAAAACCAAAGGTACTGTCCTTTGGCTTTATTTAAATTGAGTATAACTTCTCCTTTATCTTACTCCAAGCTTATTTATGTGGGGAGGTAAGTAAGACCATCTCATCTTTATGTTGTGCCACAAAGCTTTCCCATATAAAACAAACAGGCTTTGAATTTATTCAAACTGATTATCTAGTATTTGTCTCTGAGAACTCCATTAAATAAAACCTGATAATTTACAGCTCTATCCTTGAAATAATGTAATAAATGTTTATTCCATTAATTATGTATTGAGCTATTAAAGTACATATCTTTCTATTTAAACTAAAAGAAGACGGGTAAAGGCAACTGTGTTTTCTGAGAATGTAGGATCTGTGCCGAGAACAGGATCAACACCAGTGTTATACACAAGAACCAGGTCAAAAGAGTATCTAATTGTGAGTTGCAATTTTGGATTAGCAAGATTTCAAAACAGGAAAGTTAAAGGCCCAGAGTTCATCTTTTCCTTCCTAGATGGTGAAATTTATGGATGAGTCTACACTTTATAACAAGTTCATAAAACGTAATGAAGTAAATAGTAGACAGTAGATCCTACAACCAAGATTTGATGAAAATGGATATGGGAGGCACTGAATGAGAGACTGAAGATATGAATGGAGAAAAGAAACAAGACTCTAGCTTTTTGAGCCTAACTTCTCATCGGATCATGGAGTCAGCAAGGCATAAGTTGGTAAAATTCTCCTTTTTAAGAAGCAAAAAATGTCTACAGGAGTAAGGTTAAGTTCTACTACAGTGATTTTTATTATTACATAAGTGAGTGGTAATTTGCAAGAGGACTAGGGAAGATGTCTCATAAAATTTGATTGGACAGTGGCATAAGGATAGACATATAGATCATTGTATTAGAATTGACCATATAAAAAGAAAATGCTACATTATGGTGAACTGATGTACAATGAGGGTATAAAACAATTAAATGGAATAAGAATAGTCTTTTTTTTTAATATAATTTTTTATTTTTTATAAACATATATTTTTATCCCCAGGGGTACAGGTCTGTGAATCACCAGGTTTACACACTTCACAGCACTCACCAAAACACATACCCTCCCCAATGTCCATAATACCACCCCCTTCTCCCAAACCCCCTCCCCCCAGCAACCCTCAGTTTGTTTTGTGAGATTAAGAGTCACGTATGGTTTGTCTCCCTCCCAATCCCATCTTCTTTCATTTATTCTTCTCGTACCCACTTAAGCCCCCATGTTTAACAAGTGGTACTAGGACAAATGGATATCCACATGCAAAGTAATAATATTATAACTCTACCTCATAACATATATACAAAATTAACTCAAAACATAAGAGCTAAAACTATAAAACTCTCAGAAAAAAAACATAGGTGTATCATTTGTGACTGGATTTGGCAACAGTTTCTTAGATATGACACCAAAAGACAAAAAATGATTAAGTATATTTCATCAAAATTAAAAACGTCTTTGCTTCAAACGTCACCATCAATAAAGTGAAAAGTCAAGCTACTGAATAAGAGAAAAGATTTGAAAATCTTATATCTGATAAGGGATCTGTATTTAGGATACACAAATAACTCTTACAATAATGAAAAGATAACCCAATAAAGAAATGGGCAAAATAATTGATTCAGTCTATAAGGAAGATATAGAAATGGATAATAACACACATAAAAAGATGAGATGCTCAACATAATTAAGTTTTTGTGGGGTTTTTTTAATATTTTGTTTGTGTGTTTGACAGACAGAGAGAACACAAGCAGGGGGAGTTGCAGACGAAGAGGGAGAAGCAGGCCCTCTGCTGAGCAGGGAGCCTAATGCAGGGCTTGATGCCGGAGGTATCACAATTCCAGACTTCAAGCTCTATGACAAAGCTGTCATCATCAAGACAGTGTAGTACTGGCACAAAAACAGACACACAGATCAATGAAAAAGAATAGAGAGCTGAGAAATGGACCCTCAAGTCTATGGTCAACTAATCTTCGACAATGCAGGAAAAAATGTCCAATGGAAAAAAAGACAGTCTCTTCAACAAATGGTGTTGGGAAAATTGAACAGCCACAAGCAGAAGAATGAAACTGGACCATCGTCCTATACCACACACAAAAATAGACTCCAGATAGATGAAAGACCTCAATGTGAGACAGGAATCCATCATAATCCTTGAGGAGAACACAGACGGCAACCTCTTTGACCTCAGCCTCAGCAATTTCTTCCTAGAAACTTCCCCAAAAGCAAGGGGAGAAAGGGCAAAAATGAACTATTGGGACTTCATCAAGAGCAAAAGCTTTTGCACAGCAAAGGAAATGGTCAACACAACCAAAAGACAACTGACAGAATGGGAAAAGATACTTGCAAATGACATATCAGATAAAGGGCTGTATCCAAAATCTATAAAGATCTCATCATATGCAACACCCAAAGAACAAATAATCCAATCAGGAAATGGGCAGAGGACATAAACAGACATTTCTGCAAAGAAGACACCCAAATGGCCAACAGACAGATAAAAAAGTGCTCAACATCACTTGGCATCAAGAAAATACAAATCAAAACTACACTGAGATACCGTCTCATACTAGTCAGAATGGCTAAAATTAACAAGTCAGGAAACATCAGGTGTTGGCAAGGATGCAAAGAAAGGGAAACCCTCCTACACTGTTGGTGGGAATGTAAGCTGGTGCAGCGACTCTGGAAAACAGCATGGAGGTTCCTCATGAAATTGAAAATAGAGCTACCCTATGACCCAGCAACCACACTACTCAGTATTTACCCTAAAGATACAAATGTAGGTATCCAAAGGGACACGTGCATCCAAATGTTTATAGCAGCAATGTCCATAACAGCCAAATGATGGAAAGAACCTAGATGTCCATCAACAGATGAATGGATAAAGAAGATGTGGTATATACGCACAATGAAAGAAGATGGGATTGGGAGGGAGACAAACCATAAGTGACTCTTAATCTCACAAAACAAACTGAGGGTTGCTGGGGGGAGGGGGTTTGGGAGAAGGGGGTGGTATTATGGACATTGGGGAGGGTATGTGTTTTGGTGAGTGCTGTGAAGTGTGTAAACCTGGTGATTCACAGACCTATACCCCTGGGGATAAAAATATATGTTTATAAAAAATAAAAAATTATATTAAAAAAAATAATAATAAAATAAAATAAAATATATACGCACAATGGACTACTATGCAGCCATCAAAAGAAATGAAATCTTGCCATTTGCAATGACGTGGATGGAACTAGAGGGAGGGTATTATGCTGAGTGAAATAAGTCAATCAGAGAAAGACAATTATGATATGAGCTCTCTGATATGAGGAATTTGAGAGGCAACTTGGGGGGTTTGGGGAGTAGGAAAGGAAAAAATGAAACAAGATGGGACCGGGGAGGGAAACAAACTTAATCTCAGGAAACAAACTGAGGGTTGCTGGTGAAGAGGGAGGTGCAAGGGATGGGGTGGCCGGGTGATGAACACTGGGGAGGGTATATGCTATGCTGAATGTTGTGAATTGTGTAAGACTAATGAACCATAGACCTGTACCCCTGAAACAAATAATACATTATATGTTAATTAAAAAAAAAGGACTGAGAGATGGTGAAATCAACCCAATTAACTGAGAGGATAAAATGTGATGGCAGGAAAATAAAAAGAGATGTCCAGACAATAACTAAATGAACGTTCACAGAAGCATTATTAATGGCCAAAAAGTGGAAACAACCCAAAGGTGCATCAAATGATGAATGAACAACAGTTTTAGCCCACAATGGAGTACTGTTTGATAATAAGGAATGAAGCACTGATATATGCTATGACACAGATGAACCCCAAAAACATTAAGCGAAGGAAGCTAGTCATAAAGGACCACACATTGTGTGATTCCCCATATATGAAATATTCAGAATGGGCAACTCTATAGAGGCAGAAAGTAGACTGGTGGTTGCCTGAGCCTGGGGGCAAGGATTAAGGGTTTCTTTTCAGGGTAATTAAAATGTTCTACTTGATGGCAGTAATGGTTGCCCAACTCTATCAATATACCCAAACATTGAACTACAAATATTAAATGGGTGAACTGTATGGAATGTGCATTCCATCTCAATACAGCTTTTAAAAAAATCCAATCGCAAGGCCAAGATAATTTTCTTAATTCTCTCTTTTGGGTATATATAGTATACATGATCTAAATATTTCTGTGCATTTATTATATATTAAAAAGGAAAAGAAAATGAAGGAAATGCCTAAGTTCAACTGGTTTGTGAAATCACTTTTCTGTACAAGTTATCCTGAAATCAGTACAGATTCTGTATCCATTCAAAAAAAGAAGATGAGAAATAAGACAATTTTCTGAAACATTCTATTAAACATTATCTTCTGCTTTTACATGGCTTAGCTCATGATGGTAACAGAGAGATCATTTAAAAACATTATTTAGCACACCTGGGTGGCTCAGTTGTTCAAGCATCCAACTCAGGATTTTATCTCAGGTCATGATCTTATGGGTCATGGAATCAAGCCAGCTTGGGGCTCTCTGCTGGGCAGGGGTCTGCTTGAAATTCTCTCCATCTCCCTCTGCCTCTCCAACCGCCCCACCATAAATAAATAAATAAGTCTTTAAAAAAATTATTTAGTAGGAAAAAAAGTCCCAATTTCTGTGAAGAATGATGTATAAGTTTCAACTTTCCTAAGGGTAACTACCATAAGAAAAACATGTATAAAACAAATAACAGAATGAAAGTCAAAGTTTAAGAAATAAGTATATTGTGAAGATACTAAAATTATACTAAATTAATTATAATGAAAAAGAGAAGGAAGTGGTCCATGGAAATAAGCATCCTAAAACACTTCATATTATTTAACCAACTACAGATTAACTTGACATGTTACATTTCATACATACCTGATTCTTACTCTGAGCCAGTTTTTCCTTTAAGTCTTTTACCTCATCTTCTAAATTCGTACAACAACGTGATTTCACCTCCAGTGAAGCCTCTGACATAGACAGTGTTTTTAGGGTATTGGCCAGTTCTTCTTGAAGTTGTCTCATAGAAGCCTAATAAGACATTTCTGTTACTGGTTTTATAAATCATCTTACTATTAAGATATGTTAACAATATATAACTTTAACCTATTTACCTGGAAAATTTCACTACAAACATCGATTCATCTCCTTTTCCTAACATGTACACATTATGGCTGTTTAATGAATTTGGTTAAATACACAAAAAGATGTTATCTGCCTAGTCAGTATTATGTTACTTAGTTAATTAATTCAGCCCCACTACCCTTTCCTTGTAGGTGAATTTTCCCAAAGCTTCCCAATCGACTGAAGTCTCAAAAAGAAATGGGTATATAGGTGGGACTAGCATTGGTAAATTCTACAGTATGAAATGTTTTCCTTCTTTTTTATTAGAGGCTTCAATTAATGTCAGAGTTCCTCACATGTTCAATCCTCTGCTCAAATCCTTTTAATAGATAACTATCTCAGAACATAAGTGAAGTCATTCTAATGGCCTTCAAGACCCTAGATGACCTGGCTTTCACCTCTCTCCCTGACCTCCATTCCTGCTACACAAGAATTCTGCCACCCCTCATTAATCTGAAAATTGAGATCCAATGCCCAGTTAATAAATTACAGAGATACAATTCTCTTTCTGTTGGATAAACTTAGGCCCAAATGATAGTAACTGAGATTTGAAATGAGCAAATTATTTGTAAAATAGCTTAAAAAATTATAAATAGCAGTGGGAAGATTAAATCAAATATAGTTTCGCTAAAGCTCATCACAATTGCCCCAAATTATGATTTAATGAAAAGGAAGGGCCTTCAAAGGATTGAAAGGTCATAAGGATACACGATTTCAGACTAAAAATTCAAATTTACATAAATAATAAAATCGAGCCAACCTAAAATATATATAAAGGTACTATGTATAGTTTGCATAAATGTACACATATATTAAAGTATATATGTATATACATATATACATATATTTATACTTATAAATATATACTTGTATATATGGATAAAAAGTACTGAGATACTGTACTTTTTATTCAGTTCACTTGGGAAATCTGGAGCTAACTGTCAAGTTAATCCACTTAATTGAATCTCAATTTCAAAATATGCATGCTTTAAAAATCCTCTATGTTTGCAGTGTTGGCTTTTAAAATATATATACATATATACATGGAGAAAATATATATATACAAACACATATATATACATATATATACATATATACATATACATATATACATATATTTTATATATAATATATATATTTTTTATTTTATATTTTATAAATATATATTTAAAAAAGTAAAAGTTTAAGAGAACTTAAAAAAAATGTTCAAAAGAAGTAGCCTTTTTAAATACAAGGATTTTTATCCTACATGAACACAAATTTTAATAAAAATGACAGCTAAATTTGTCATAGATATACAGGTAGATATAGTATGTGAAATAAAATTTCTTTACAAAACACTTAACTAATTCCATCATAGTCTCAAGGTGATTTAGCCTATATTTTAATATAAAAGATCCAAAACTGGGGTGCCTGGGTAGCTCAGTTGGTTAAGTGTCCTACTCTTGGTTTCAGCTCGGGTCATGATCTCAAGGTTTTAAGATCCAACCCTGAGTCAGGCTCTGCACTCAGAGTCTGCTTGAGATTCTTATCCCTCCTTTTCCCTCCCCCTCTACACATCCCCTACTCATGCTCTCTCTCTCTAAAAATAAATGAAATATTTTTTTAAAAATAGCCAACATGCATATTTATTTCAATTTACCCTCCATCCCTTCATTCAGAAAATACACATAGGGTTTATATGAGAAACCAAGAATTCCAATAAATTAATGATTTTAGCTATAAATATCATAGTTCCTATTAGTATAAAACTAAATTTTTCATCTATTTTATACCTAAGTAATATACATTAAATCAAAGGGATATTATAAATAATAGTGATGGAAATATGCAATTTTTATCAAAGACTTACCTGATTGACATTATTTCTTAGATTCCTCAATTCCACATCTAGTGCTGTAAGATTAAATTCAAGTTCTTGTTTCGTTTCAACTTCTTTCTTATACTGCTCTTCTCTTTTTGTTAGTTTCTCCTGAATTCTTCCATATAACATTTCAGCATTTATTCTTTTTTGTATTTCTTGTTTTAGAGTAAATCTGCAAATAAATGTGCTTATTTTAAAATTTGTTTTGTAAACAATAAAAAGCTCATGTTATGATCTGGTGCCACATATGCTCGTTTATTATCCAAATGAAATTTCTATGTTCTCAATTATTTTCCTTTCTAGGGCTCATGTTTGTAATTTCTCACTTCAATCTCTTCCAAAAGACATATATAGTTGAAAAGAAGCAATGAAAAAGCATTATGCTGCTTAGTACTAGTATCTCTGGAAGACATCTCTGGGAGATACTGTAGGGAAAGGAATTTTGAAATTATTCAAGAAAGAATGGAAAATTATTGTTTTTTCCACATACTAGTAATTACTCCTCCATTAGAAAAGATAATTTAGGCCGGCCGCCGCCGCGACCCTGCGAGCTCCGCCGGCCCCGGGATGTTGCTCCGGCCGCGGCGGCCGCCCCCGCCCGAGCCCCCCGCGCCCCCCCGCGCCCCCGCGCCGGCATCGCCAGCCAGCCCGGACCCCGAGCCGCAGCGGGCCGGGGGCGCGCCGGGAACCCCGCCGGGGCGGCCCGCCTCACCCGGCGCGCTGGCGGCGTCCGCGTCCCCCGGGTCCCCCGGCCTCCCCGGGTCGCCCGAGTCCCCGGGCTCGGCGCAGCGCACGCCCTGGAGCGCCCGCGAGACGGAGCTGCTGCTGCTGGGCACGCTGCTGCAGCCGGCCGTGTGGCCCGCGCTGCTGCTGGACCGCCGCCAGGCGCTGCCCACCTGCCGCCGCGTGTCGGCCGCGCTGGCCCGCCAGCAGGTGCGCCGCACGCCCGCGCAGTGCCGCCGCCGCTACAAGTGCCTCAAGGACAAGCTCCGTGACGCGCAGGGCCAGCCGCCCGGGCCCTTCGATGCACAGATACGCGAGCTCATGGGGCTGCTGGGCGACAACGGAAACCGGCGCGGCGGCCGCCGCCGCTCCCCGGGGCCCGGGAGCCCCCCGCGCGGACGCCGCCCGCCCCCCGCCGTGCCCTTCTCGCCCGCGGAGCCAGACGTCCCGCCGCCGCGGTCCACGCGCGGCCCCGTCGCGGACCGGGCCTGGACGCTCAGGTTCAGCCCGACCCCGCCCAAGTCTGCGGACGCCCCTCGAGCGCCCGGCTCCCCGACGGCGCTCTCCACGGCCAGCCCCGCGCCGGGCTGGCCCGAGGACCGCGAGCCTTTCCGCGTTCTGGGATCCCTGCCGCCGCCGGTTCTGGACCCCACCCGGGAGGATCCAGACTCGCTGTCCAGCCGCCCGGAGGACCACGCGCCCCCGCAGTCCGCACCCCCGTCGCTGAACGCAGCCCTTCTGCAGACCCTGGGGCACCTGGGCGACATCGTGGCCATCCTGGGCCCCCTGCGCGACCAGCTGCTGACCCTGAACCAGCACGTGGAGCAGCTGCGCGGCTCCTTCGACCAGACCGTGTCCCTGGCCCTGGGCTTCATCTTAGGCAGCGCCGCGGCCGAGCGAGGGGTCCTAACGGACCCCCGAGAGTGAGGCTTGGCCTGCACCCGTCCCTTCTGTAGCACCGTGTACCCTGTGCCCTGACCCCACTCTGTGACCCCCCCCACTCCAAATTTAGGTATGTTCAATAAAAACATTGTTAATTTCTAATTTAAAAAAAATAATAATTTAATTACTATTTAAAAAGAGAAGTTCCTGTCTCACACGGAGGTCTTTTATCCATTTTGAGTTTATCTTTGTGTATGGTTTAAGAGAATGGTCGAGTTTCATTCTTCTACATGGATAAAAGACCTCAATGTGAGACAGGACTCCATCAGAATACTAGAGGAGAACATAGGCAGTAATCTCTTCGATATAAGCCACAGCAATTCTTTCAAGATATGTCTCCAAAGGCAAAGGAAACAAAAGTGAAAATGAACTTTTAGGACTTCATCAAAATCAAAAGCTTCTGTACAGCAAAGGAAACAGTCAGGAAAACAAAGAGGCAACCCATAGAATGGGAGAAGATATTTGCAAATGACAGTACAGACAAAAGGTTGATATCCAGGATCTATAAAGAACTCCTCATACTCAACACACACAAAAGAGACAATTATAACAAAAAATGGGCAGAAGATATGAACAGACACTTCTCCAATGAAGACAAACAAAAGGCTATCAGACACATGGAAAAATGTTCATCATCACTAGCCATCAGGGAGATTCAAATTAAAACCACATTGAGGGCGCCTGGGTGGCTCAGTGGTTTAGGCTGCTGCCTTCAGCTCAGGTCATGATCTCAGGGTCCTGGGATCGAGTCCCGCATCAGGCTCTCTGCTCAGCAGGGAGCCTGCTTCCTTCTCTCTCTCTCTGCCTGCCTCTCCATCTACTTGTGATTTCTCTCTGTCAAATAAATGAATAAAATCTTAAAAAAATAAATAAATAAAACCACATTGAGATACCACCTTACACCAGTTAGAATGGCCAAAATTAGCAAGACAGGAAACAACATGTGTTGGAGGGCATGTGGAGAAAGGGGAACTCTCTTCCACTGTTGGTGGAAATGCAAGTTAGTGCAGCCACTTTGGAGAAGAGTGTAGAGATTCCTCAAGAAATTAAAAATACAAATTCCCCATGACCCTGCAAATGTACTACTGGGTATTAACCCCAAAAATACAGATGTAGTGAAAAGAAGGGCCATCTGTACCCCAGTGTTTATAGCAGCAATGGCCACGGTCGCCAAACTGTGGAAAGAATCAAGATGCCCTTCAACGGACGAATGGATAAGGAAGATGTGGTCCATATACACTATGGAGTATTATGCCTCCATCAGAAAGGATGAATACCCAACTTTTGTAGCAACATGGACGGGACTGGAAGAGATTATTCTGAGTGAAATAAGTCAAGCAGAGAGAGTCAATTATCATATGGTTTCACTTATTTGTGGAGCATAACAAATAGCAAGGAGGACAAGGGGTGTTAGAGAGGAGAAGGGAGTTGGTGTAAATTGGAAGGGGAGGTGAATCACAAGAGTCTATGGACTCTGAAAAACAATCTGAGGGGTTTGGAGGGGCAGGGGATGGGAGGTCAGTGTAGCAGGTGGTGGGTATTATAGAGGGCATGGATTGCATGGAACACTGGGTGTGGTGCAAAAATAATGAATACTGTTATGCTGAAAATAAATAAAAAATACATTAAAAAATATAAAAAATAAAAGAAAAAAACAAATTAATTTTAAAAAATATATGTGAAAAGCCTTCTGTTGAAGATTATACATGCAAATTTGGACTGTAGCTCTATAACAGAAACATATGGATTATTTTGGAGAAAATGGTCTATAGCAAATTTTCAGTTTTAGATAACAGAATACTCAAATATACAGCTTGCCAATTCTCATCGCAGGTGACACTCAAATTACACACTTATACATCTTTTTTCTTTTTTTAATTTATTTTTCATTTATTTTCAGCATAAAGTATTCATTATTTTTGCACCACACCCAGTGCTCCATGCAATCTGTGCCCTCTATAATACCCACCACCTTGTACCCTGACCTCCCACCCCCCGCCCCTTCAAAACCCTCAGATTGTTTTTCAGAGTCCATAGTCTCCCATGGTTCACCTCCCCTTCCAATTTCCCCCAACTCCCTTCTCCTATCTCCCCATGTCCTCCATGCTATTTGTTATGCTCCACAAATAAGTGAAACCATATGATAATTGACTCTCTCTGCTTGACTTATTTCACTCAGCATAACATATAATGTATTATTGGTTTCCCCTATTATCCATTTAATAAATCATTTGAAAACTCTTTTTATAACAACACAGGATCTATATTAAGTAAATAATAAAGAGTAATATGTGCTTGCAGCATAGACTTTTGAATTAATTTCATCAACATATAAGAGAGATGCTGAAAAACTTAGCTGTAATCATTTTCTATTTCACCTTTTAATCACACATATGTTTAAAACTAGTTTTTAATTTTTTTTCTGTCTTGAGAAAAATGGCCATTTTCTATTCTGTTGATGGGCATATAAATTAATATAAAATTTCCTGAGAACATTTTAAAAATAGGATCAAAGATGTTCTTTAAAAATTTTTATACTTTAACAACACTACATTGAAGAATTTATTCCGAGTAACCAGAAATGTAGAAACAGATTTATATAAAAAACATTCCTTACAGCATTAATTAAAGTATAGAAAAATGGGGGTAAAAAGCCCAAAATTCAATTTGGTAAATAATGAGGTTTCCACATAGTGGGTTTCTATATGGTCATTAAGATTATGATTTGGAATATTCATTAAATTATTAAAAGTATTCACTATTAAGAACTTGCTATATTATTTTGAAGAATCTCATACTTCACAATACTAAAGAAGTTTTCTTCCCTATAAAATCCAAGGTAAGTTAGCAATTTCAAAACATCTACACATCTGTAGATAAAAGTAAATAATTCAAGGGGTGCCTCGTTGGCTCAACTGGTAGAGCATGTGACTCTTGGTATCACTCTTGACTTCAAGCCCTACAAATATTTTGTGTGGAGCCTATTAAAAAATAAAACCACACAAGGTAAATAGTACAAGTATTTCCTTAAAACCAAGATATCATACCTCAAACTGCAGAGTTCATCCTCCCATTTTATTTTTTGAAGCTCCAACTTAGATATGATTTCTTTTGTCTTTGATAGATTCTTTTGTAGTCCCTTAGCCATATTTTCCATTTTTTTATTTTTTCTTTTAAGTTGTTCACATTGATCTTTTTTAAGTTTTATTAGTCTTTCATATGAAAGAACCACATTCTGGGTTTTCAATAAACTGACAGAATCTACATCAGAGAAAAAACAAAAACAAATAAAATATATAGGGCACCTGGGTGGCTCAGCTGCTTAAGCATCTGACTCTTGGTTTCAGCTCAGGTCATACATAATCCCAGAGTTGTTGGATCGAGCCCTGCATTGGGTTCCACTCAGCACAGAGTCTGCTTGAGATTCTATCCACCCTTCCTCCCTCCTGCTCTGTTCTTTCCCACACCCCCAGTCATGTTCGTTCTCAAATAAATTAATTAAATATAAAAAAAGAAAATTAAATAAAATATATGAGTACTCTTTGCATATAAAAGACTGTATGCTTTCACATTCACTCATTCATACATTAAACAAATATATATTGAATGATTTCAATATCAAATATATTACTGGGATGCCTGGGTGTCTCAGTTGGTTAAGCATCTGCCTTCAACTCAGGTCATGATCCCAGGGTCCTGGGATCAAGCTCTACATTGGGCTCCCTACTCAGTGGAGAGTCTGCTTCTCCCCCTGTCAATGCCCCTCCCCCCTGCTTATGCACTCTGTCTCTTAAATAAATAAAATTTTTAAAAAAGTAAAACATATTACACTAAGCTCTGCAGATCTCTGGCTTTTATTTAGCTTAAAGTCTAGTGAAGGAGAACACAATTATAAATTCAGATAGTTCCTATAATAAAAGAGTTCTATGATCACATAACATAACTTGATCTATGGTAAGAAGGGAAGATTTCCCTGAGGAACTATTCTGAGAAATGAAGGAGGAGCAGGAAGCATGTGAGCAAACGAGGAAGGAGAGCATTAAAGACAGTCTACAGCATGTGCCAAAGTTCTATTGCAATCTGCTTCTGGCCATGATGGAATAACAGGTACTGATTTATCTTCCTACCTGAAAAAAGCCAAACAAAAACAGGTAAAATACACTTTAAAATCATTTTCAAAGGAATTCAGGCAATGAAGGACAATGATCCCTGAAAACACAGGAAGTTAGCCTAACACATACCTGAGCTCACTGCCTTGGGACAATTTCCAGGCCATGACACAGGTGAAAAAACGGACAAACTCCACCAGACTCCCTGAGTTGAGGTGATGAAACTGAGTCTGGTGAAACTAAGACAGATGAGATCAGAGGTCAAAGCCCTGGTGAGGAGAAAGCAGAACAAAGAAAGAACCCTGGAGATCAGAAGAGTAATAACCGATGCATGGCCGTAAGGAAATCTCCTGCGACCGGGGGAAAGATCCATCTAGAAAGAGCAGAGGAAACCCTTCCTGGAGCTCACATGGCACTAGGAGCAGTATCTATCCCCATTAGCCATGCTGGAAAAACTCATAACCCGCAGCACAATGAGTAGAGTTAAGTAGGTCGTGCCTCAGCAGTGGGGAATTATGAGCTCTAGGCTGAACACTACTCTGAATTCACCTAACAATTCATAAAAGCAGAATGGGAAAGGATCAAACTGTTTGTCATTAACTGAGCTAGAACTCCAAAGAAAGCATAAAAAGGTAAGTGGAGGCATAGAAGCTAATTTTTGAAAAACCAAATAGCACTTACAGAGATGTAAATTATGTCAGACGTGAAAAACACACTGGATTGAAATAAGCACATATTAGACAGCTCAAAATAAAAGACTGAAATTTGACATCAGAAAACTGTGAGAAAACTTCAAGTAACTAATATACAGTTCCCCAAAGAGGTAGAGGAAAGGAACAAGAAAAAATATTTGAAGAAAAAACGATGGAGGCATCTAAGTGGATTCGTCAGTGGGTGTCCACCTTCAGCTCAGGTCATGATCTCATGATCTCAGGGTCCTAGGATCAAGCCCGGTGTTAGACTCCCTGATTAGAGGGGAGTCTGATTCTCCCCCTCCTTCTGCCACTCCTCCCTGGCTCGTGCACTCTCTCTTTCTCCTTCTCTCTCTCAAATAAATGAATACAATCTTTTTTAAAAAAGAAAAGAAAAAATGGCCAAAACCTTTCTAAACTTAATGAAAACTACAAACCCACAGATCCAGAAGGATCTGGCTAGGAGTGAAGAAAAGGAAGTAATCTTTATAATTTTCTTAAACGACATATGATCTGTTATAACATTACTAGATGGAGGACTATGATGCTTAGGTCATATACTTTAGGCTCTAATCATCAAAATAGCAAAACTACAGAGTTACAGCTAGTAAGAAAAATACATACATACACATACCCACACACACATAAATAAAACTAAATCATAAAAATTACTTGCTCAATCTGAAAGAAATCAGAAAAGAAGAGAATGCAATGAAGATCGGAAAGGACAAATTGAAGTCAAACAACATGATGACAGATTCAAATCGACTACATCAATAATCAAATTAAATGAAAATGGTCTAAAAGCCTCAATGAAATGGCAGACATCAAAATGGATAAAAAAGGAAGACCCAGCTATCTGCCACCTATTAAAAAATGCATTTTAAATGTAAAAACTACAAATGTGTTAAGAGGCCAGAAACATGACAGACGACACTAACACTTGGCAAAAGAGAGCTGAGCCTGAGCGGTTACATTAATACCACACAAAATAGATTTCAAAACAAAAAACATTAGAAGCAGTAAATAAGTTCATTTAATAATGATAAAACAGTCAACTAAAGGAAGCATAATAAACCTAAATGTTTATGCATTTATTAACAGGTTCAAAATACATAAAGTAAAATTGACAGAACTTCAGAGGAACAAGCAAATTCACAATTATAGTCTGAGATTTCAGTAGGCAGAAAATCAGCAAGGACATAGTAGACTTGAACACGACTGTTCTTCTCAAGCATCCATGGAACACTTACTGAAAGAGACGATATTCTGGAATCCTGCAGTAGCACCACTCACATGAACATTTATAGCACTGAATGTATGTACTAAAAAAGAAGAAAAGCCTCAAACTGATGACCTTTGGCTCCACCTTAAGAAATTAGTAAAATAGTAGTTTAAAAAAGGTTTGATAAACTTTGGTTATGTAGAAAAATCTGACAGAATTTTTTAAAAAGCTACTAAAACTAATAAGTAAACTTACTAAGTTCAAGAATAAACCTGGACCCATACCCTGTATCATAAATAAAAAAGAATTCAAAATGGGGGTCCTTGCATGGCTCAGTCAGTTAAGTGGCTGCCTCAGGTCATGATTCACGGGACCTGGGATCGAGCCCCATGTCCAGCCCTCTGCTCAGCAGGGAGACTGTTTCTCCATCTCCCTCAGCCTGCCATTCCCCCTGCTCATGCTTTCTCTGTCAAATAAATAAATAAACAAATAGAATCTTAAAAAAAAAAAAATACAAACTGAATCTCACGGATCACAGATCGAAATGTAAAACCTAAAACTATAAAACTTTGTTATTCAACTGCAAAACTTCTAAAAGAAAGCAGAAAGAAAACCTCTGACCTTGTGCTAGGAAAATATTTCTCATATAGGAACACCAAAAGCAAAAATTAATAAAAGAACAAAGGTATAAACTGGACTTTATCAAAAAAGAAAAACTGCTCTTCAAAAGATATTGCTGAGAAAATGAAAAGTCATAGATTGGGAGAAAATCTCTGCAAAAAAAAAAAATACAGGTGATAAAGGAACTATAGAATATACAAAGAATTCTCAAAACTCAACAGGTAAGAAAACCCAATTTTTAAAATGACAAAGGATTTGGACAGTTCAAAGAAGATATACAGATGGCAAATAAGCCCACAAATATATGCTCAACATTATAAGTTATTAGGGAAATGTATATTAAAACCATAATGATACATATACTACAGTCCCATCAGAACATCTGAGATTTAAAAAACTGACAATACTAAGTGTTATGAATATACATGGAGAAATCAGAACTCTCAGACATTGCTGGTGGGAACTGAAAATGGTGCAACTACTTTAGAAACCCATTCGGCAGTTTCATAATGAGGGATTACAAAGAGACACGAGACTTAAGAGTTATTTACCTGCCTGAATTACAGTTATGGTTTCATATGCATATACATATGTCAAAACTATCAAATTATACACTTTATACATGTGCAGTTGTCCTAACTTAAGCTGTTGAGGGGAAAAAAGGTCTATTGTAAGGAAAAATATCTAAAACAGTGGCTGAGATATGGACAGAAGGATATGAAACAATCCAAGATGAGGCTGAGAACTGTGGTCTTTCATCCCAGAACGATGAGAAGTAATAGCTAAGCTTTAAGCAAGGGGGTCACATGATGAAATATAAATTTTTAAAAAATATATGGTAACTATGGTTGCAGAGTATACCAAGATTCTGGGAGGTGGAATCACAAGGAAAACAGTCCCGAGGTTGTTTCAGTATTCTAGGACAAATATAGTGGTAACCTGACCTTGGGTGAAGGCACAGAAGAGGAGAGTTAACACACATCAGGTGTGCCATTCCCATGATGAAAAGTATAGTGGAAATTACGGCTCTTTGCTAAGAGTATTCAACATTTCTCTATTTTCATATAAAATGTATTTCTGAGATGAGTAGCTCTATAACACATCAGTGTTGTATGGTACAGCACTAGACAAGAAGTGCACATATTACTATAGTAATGTACATACAAAGGCTTCATGTTTACACAATGGTCTTACTTTTACAATACATACCATGCTGTTCAGTTAGCAACATGCAAGCCATATGATGACAGTCAGGCATGTGGAAATCCTCCGAAATTGTTTCAGATGACAAAGTTAAGTCATTGAAGTCATCCATAGAATCAATTGTATTTTTCACCTACAAATAAATAATACTACTTCAAAATGTTCCCTGAATATTGGTAAAATATACTGAGGGTAGAGAGATGATAAATACACATAACTCTTTATAAGAGCAAAAAAAAAAGGTACTTTCAAAAGGACTGATTTTTATCAAAACGACCTTTATCAATAGCCAGTGTTTCTGAACAACTTTTTCAAAGTATATGTCTGTAAAACAAAGGCAGATTTTCTCTTTTTTCACTATAGCTTTACTAAAGTAATCTTTTATCATGGAATAATATTCCTGATAAACATTATTTATCAAAGTAACATAATGAAATAAAAATTTAAAAATTAATAAATAAAAAAATTTTCTATATATGTATTTACCTCTTCCTTGTCACTAGATGTTTTCTTTGAAGATCTAAAAAAAAAAATAATTCTTTTCAGTCAAATATTAAATACTTAAAATATAAGAGTTATTTACCTGCCTGAATTACAGTTATCTAAATCATATCTAAACTATATTATTAAAAATGTTAACAAAGCACTAAATTCAGATCAAACTGAGCAAAGGAAAATCATAACATTACTTGCATTATTTGATACAAAGAAATATACCACATTTTTTGTTGTCATTTTCAATAAATCAAGCTTATACTGGTTCTAAAAACTATTTGGAAACTGCAAGTTAAGTTCTGATATGGAAGAAACCCTTTTTAAATAATCATGATATTAGTGTTTTGAGGATCTATTGTGTAAATACTATGCATTTTTATGAAAACTTCACATGTTTTAAAGCTATTTTAAGCCTCACAACAATCTTACAAAACATAGGTAATTATATTAAGTATTTTACACAGGAAGAAAATGAGGCACAGAAAAAAGTAACTTCCCAAAGCTAGTACAGGTGGTCAGGAGTAGACCCAGAATTCAAATCCAGGAAATGTGCCTTCAAAACACGTGTTTTACAGCACATGGTGAAAGTAATATTTAAGTGTTTTTAAGTAATCGGATAGCAAATGAATCCATTAGTATTCCAATTTTAGCTATAATTGTAATAATAATTCATAAATCTTAACCATTTTTTAAATAAAAAGACTACATATGTAGGCAATATTGAAAATCTACTTTCAAACAACTCAAGATTTGCTTCTTCTACAGAAGCTGAACAATGGGCATTCATTTATTCATTCAACTGTTTACTCGCAAACAGACACTTATTGAGTATACTATATATGTGTCAATGACACTGTTGGTAGAGGAATCTTCGGCTTTTGTAATTTAGAACTTTATAAACCAAAAGTAATAATCTATGATAGATTGATAAATAAAATCTTCCCCCTTCCCCCAGAATCTAAAGAAATATTAAGTAAATATAACCAGATAATTCAAAGTCCCTAATAAATCCATAACCATTCATGATACTGTCAAAGGCACTGAATATCTAAAATTATCAAGGAATGGGGGTGCCTGGGTGACTCAGTGGGTTAAAGCCTCTGCCTTCAGCTCAGGTCATGACCCCAGGGTCCTGGGATCAAGTCCTGCATTGGGCTCTCTGCTCAGCAGGGAGCCTGCTTCCCTTCCTCTCTCTCTGCCTACTTGTGATCTCTCTCACTCTCTCTCTCTGTCAAACAAATAAAATCTATAAAAAAACAAAAGCTAATGTTTTGGGGAGCCTGGGTGGCTCAGTTGGTTAAGCCACTGCCTTTGGCTCAGTGGCCTTCTCCCCTCTTATGCTCTCTCTTACTCTCTATCCCTCTCTCTTAAATAAATGCTCGACATTTATCTTATACCATACACAAAGATAAACTTGAAATGGATCAAAGACCTCAATGTGAGGCAGGAATCTATCAAAATCCTAGGGGAGAACATAGGCAGTAATCTCTTCGACATAGGCCACAGCAGCTTCTTTTAAGACATGTCTCCAAAGGCAAAGGAAACAAAAGTGAAAATGAACTTTTTGGGACCTCCTCAAGAAAAAAAAGTTTCAACAAATGAAACAATCAACAAAACAAAGATACAACCCATGGAATAGGAGAAAATATTTGCAAATGACACTACGGACAGAAGGCTGATATCCAAGATCTAATAAAGAACTCCTCAAACTTAACACACAAACAAACAGAAAATCACATCAAAAAATGGGCAGAGACATGAACAGACACTTCTTCAAAGAAGACATACAAATGGCTAGTGGACACATGAAAAAATGGTCATCTTCACTAGCCATCAGGGAGATTCAAACCAAAACCACATTGAGATACTACCTTACACCAGTTAGAATGGCCAAAATCAACAATACAGTAAACAACAAGTGTTGGAGAAGATGTGGAGAAAGGGGAACCCTCTTATACTATTGGTGGGAATGCAAGTTGGTACAGCCACTTTGGAGAACAGTGCAGAGATTCCTTAAGAAATTAAAAATAGAGCTTCCCTATGACCCTGTAATTGCACTACTGGGATTTACACCAAAGATACAGATGTAGTGAAAAGAAGAGCCATCTGTACCTCAATGTTCATAGCAGCAATGGTCACAATCCCCAAACTGTGCAAAAAGCCAAGATGCCCTTCAACAGACAAATGGATAAAGAAGATATGGTCCATATATACAATGGAATATTATGCCTCCATCAGAAAGGGTGAATACCCAACTTTTGTATCAACATGGATGGGACTGGAGGAGATCATGCTGAGTGAAATAGGTCATGCAGACAGAGCCGATTATCATATGGTTTCACTTATTTGTGGAGCAAGTAATAACATGGAGCACATTGGGAGATAGAGAGGAAAAGTGAGTTGGAGGGAATTGGAGGGGGAGACAAACCATGAGAGTGGTGGACTCTGAGAAAAAAAACTGAGGGTTTTGGAGGGGTTGGGGTGGGGGGTTGGTTGAGCCTGGTGGTGGGTATTAAGGAGGGCACAAAGTGCATGGAGTGCTGGGTGTGGTCCATAAACAATAAATATTGGAGCACTGAGAAAAAATTAAATTTTAAAAAATCCTTTAAAATATTTTTAAAAGATTTAATAAACTGATGTTTTCTAATAATTTTACTGGTAAAGAATAAAAAACCAGTTTTTTGTAAAATTCTGCTAGCCATCTCAATTCATTTATTAGTTCACAGAACAGTTATGAAGTCCAACCATATATAAACAAATACACATCCCTTGCTTCAAAGATTGATAAATATACAATTACAATACAATGTCTTTGTGGCAACAAAACAGCTGTGGACCTCTTTGTAGGAGCTGTGGAACCAAGCATCATAAACCAAGGAACCTAGGAAAACTCTTGCCTACCCATGCATCAGATAACAGACAAACTCACTACAGTCCCAGCTACAGAGCCAGCAATAGCCCACAGACTGGCTCCAGCCCCTTCCTCTCAACCACATCTGGGAGCCCTTGGAACACACTTAGATAATCACCCATTGAAGAGAGAGCCTTTTTGGAAAACTAGATTTCTTACAGTAAAGTTCCAGCACACCACTAGAGCAAAAACAAAGCAAAACAGGTTTGGATACACTGGAAAGGTAGTCATTAAAGACTACTTCAAATGCAAAGACAGCAATGTAAAACTTCAAAGAATATAAAAAGTCAAGGAAATATGATACCACAAAATGATCACAATAATCTTCCAATAATTGATCTCAAACACATGAAGATCAGTAGTTTATCCAAAAAAGAATTCAAAATAGCAGTTTTAAGTAAACTCAGTGAGCTACAAGAAAACACAAAAAGCCAATTCAGGAGTGCCTGGGTGGCTCAGTCTGATAAGCGCCTGACCTTTGATTCTGTTTCAGGTCATGGCCGCAAGGTCATGAGATCCACCCCTGCATCGGACTTATGCTAGGTGCAGTCTGCATGTCCCTCTCCTTCTCCCACTCACCCGGCTCACACACATGCTCTCTCTAAAATAAATAAATAAACAAACAAATAAAATCTTAAAAAACAAAAAAAGCCAGTTCAATAAGATGAGAAAAATACTAGAAGAACGAAATGAGAAGTTTAATAAAGAGTAGGAAGGGCACCTGGGTGCTCAGTCAGTTAGGTGTCTGACTCTTGGTTTTAGCTCAGGTCATGACCTCAGGATTATGGGATTGAGCCCCAGGTCTGCTTGACATTCTCTCTCCCTCTCTCTATCCCACCCCCAACCTGATCTCTTTCACTTTCTTTCTCAATAAATAAATAAAACATGTATTTTTTAAAAGAGCTGGAAATAGTTAAAAAAAATAACTAAAAATTTCTGGAGCTGAATAATATAGTGAATGAAATGGAAAAAAGCAATAGAAATCACTGACAAGGGGTGCCTGGGTAGCTCAATCGGTTAAGCGTCTGCCTTCAGCTCCCGTCATGATTTCAGGGTTCTTGGATCCAGCCTGGCATCAGGCTCCCTGCAGGGATCCTGCTTCCCACTCTCTCTCTGCCTGCTTCTCTGCCTATGTGTGATCTTTCTTTCTCTGTCAAATAAATAAAAATAAAATCTTTTTAAAAAGAGAGAGAGAGAAAAAAGAAATCACTGAGAGGAAAATGGATCAAAAAAAATCTTGTGAATTTAAAGTTTTCAAATTTTACAACTTTCAAATTATCCAATCAGTGGAGAACAAAGAAAAAAGAAAGAAAAGAATGAGAAAAGCCTATGTGATTTTGGGATACCACTAAAAGAAACAACATGTAAATTACTGCAGTTCCAGAAGGAGCAAAAGGGAGAAAAAGACATAAAGCTTAAAGAAGTCATGGGTGAGAACTCTCAAACCTGGGGAAACATTTGGAATCCAAGTTTATGGAGCTCAGTCATCAAAAAAACTAATTAAAGAGATTTTCTCCAAAACACATTATAATAAAACCATCAAAAATCAAAATAAAGAGAGAATCATAAAAGCAGCAAGAGAAAAGAAGCTTGTCACCTACGAGTGAACCCTCATAAGGCTATTAGCAGTTTCTCAGCAGAAACCTTATATGCCAGGAGAAGAATAGGATTGTATATTCAAAATGCTGAGAGAGGGGCGCCTGGGTGGCTCAATGGGCTGGGCCTCCACCTTCAGCTCAGGTCATGATCTCTGGGTCCTGGGATTGAGCCCCACATCGGGCTGTCTGCATGGGGGGAGCCTGCTTCCCCCTCTCTTCAGCCTGATGTTCTGCCTACTTGTGATCCCTCTCTCTGTGTCAAATAAATAAAATCTTGAAAAAAATGCTGAGAGAAAAGAACTGCCAACCAAGAATACTTTACTGAGCAAAATTATCCTATAGAAATCAATCAAATCAAATCAGTAAGTTTGATACACATTAACAGAATGAAAAAAATTACATGATCATCTCAATATATGCAGAAAAAGCATTTGACAAAATTCAACATCTTTTCATGATAAACACTCTCAATAAAGTGGGTACCAAAGTATCATACCTGAACATAATTAAGACCACATAGGAAAAACCCACAGCTAACATCATACTCAGTGGCAAAACACTGAAAGTTTTTCCTCTAAGTTCAAGAATAAGACAAAGGCACTCACCTTACCACTTGTATTCAACATCAGACTAGATAAATAAATGAAAGGCATCCAGATCAGAAAAGAAGAAATCAAATTGTCTTTGTCTGCAGAGGATCTGATCTTACATATAGAAAATCCTGAAGATACCACTAGCAAAGATGGAACTAGCAAAGATGAAGGATGCAATATCCACATATACAAATCCATTACATTTCTATACATTAACCCTAAAAATCTGAAAAAGAAATTTAAAACTACCATTCACAAAAGCATCAAAAAGAACAAAATACTTAGGAATAAACTTAACCAACGAGGTGAAAGATATGTACACTAAAAACTATGAGACTTTGATCAAAGAAACATAAGACACAAATAGG